>NW_028262291.1:0-151212 GCF_047370975.1 Nipponia nippon | reverse complement strand
GCAGGATGGGATGCAGCCGGCCGGCCCTCAAAGGTTAACAGTGGGCCGGTTTGCAGGCACGGGAGGGCCCGGGCACGGCCGGAGGCAGGCGGGAGGCAGGTACCAGCTTCCCTCTGACTCAGTGCCGTGCCGAGCATGGGGAGCTGCCAGCCACGGCGCCGGGAAGGTGTCGGGGTGGACTGTGGACTTGCTTTATTGCCTGGCATCTTTGAATTAGGGCTGAAAAGCTCCAGCAGCCCCAGCTTCCCTCCTCCCCTTTAACAGCGGGGTCGGATGGATGAGTCGTTTCACCTCCCGGTGCCACGCTTCCCCTCGTGCCGGGGGAAGACGATGGCCTGTCAGGATTCCCATAGGAAAGGGGCTGCGGAAGCGCCTTGTTATCCCGATGTAGAACAATGCGGGCCATCTCTCTGAACCGCCTGCGCTGGACCTGAAGACGGCAGCCTCCCCTTCCTGCTGCCCTCCGCCGCCGAGGAGCACCGATCGGTCTTGTAAACAAGTTGTCTTGCTCGGTTCCGGCGGTAGCTGCGTTTTCTGGGCGTCTCATCTGGATAAGGCATCAGCAGCGCTGCAGGATGAAAGGGGACGTGCAAGATGTTATTACACGTAATCACTGCGAAAGAGGGCAAATTTTCCCATGCTAGTAACACATCTCTTCTCTTCTTCCCAGGAAGCACTGGGACGGGCTCCTCTGCCTCAGTAGTTACATTCAAACGAGCACGATCTGCTGCTGGGCGAGTCGAAGCCAGAGGATCGGGGTTCAGCCTGCCTTCAAAAGTAAGCACGCGCTGCTGGGCGTTGTGGCAGCTGCCGGGGCACGGCCGAATCGGGAGCTCGAGCTGACAGCGCGCTGATAGACCCTGTCCCGCAGCCCTCGGGACAAGAGGCGCTTGCCCGGCTTCAAAGAGATCTGGCTCCAGCTCCAACTGGGAGCCAGCAGAGGCGTGCTCGCAACAGCGCGTTTAATCTTTCAAGAAAGTGAAGACTTTAAAGGCTGTTAAATTTCTGGGCTGATCGAAATAGCAACAATGCGGCCGCGTACCAGGCACAGCAGAAGGCCGCCCTGGGCTTTCTGCGCCGGCGGCCGCTTACCTGGCGTCTGCGCCAGGGGCGGCCGTCTGCCGCGCGCTCTGCCCCGCCACGCGTCGGGGAGCGCTGCCTGCGCCTCCCACGCTTCGACGCGGAGGTGAAGCCTTGGCACGACCTGTGCACCCTGCTCTGGGCCACCCACCTCCCTCGGGGCGGGGGACCAGGTAATTCAGGCGGTGGCAGGGGAGGGTGAGGAGGGGCACTGGAGGCCGCGCTTGGAATCCACTTGTGGACTGAAATAATTTGTGAGCTGATGCGGAACAGCTCCATCTGGTGATTCCCCCATACCAGCGCCCGAGGTTTCGGGCAGGTCTCAGCCCTGCTCTGCCAAGGGCAGAGGGTTTGTGCCAGCACGCCGGGCCCACGCGCGTGCCCCCACGCCTGCTGTCCAAAGGAGCTGGGCAGGACCTGTCCTGGCGGCCGGCGCGGGGATGGAGGAGCGAGGCGTCCCTGGTGCTTTTTCCCTGAGGGAGAGCTGTCCCTTCGGAGGTGTCGGGAATCCCTGGGACAGGCAGGCGAGGACTCTTCTTCCCAGAACGACTTCCAAGAGCACCTCTTCTCCCTCGTCCCCCAGACTCGGGGGATGCACCCGCCTTCCTCCTCGTGTGGGCAAAGCGGGGGGCAGCTGAGGCTCACTGGCAATCTGGGAGCAGGTCTGGCTCAAGGCACAGGGCCCCGACTTGCTCATTTTGGGTGACAACGAGGACGAAGGGGCGTGGGGAGAAGGTCTCGGTTCCCCGCTGCGGGATGGAGGAACCTCCCTCCCCGGGAGGGGCGGAGGCCAGCTCTCCCTGCTCTTGACAGCCAGCAGGGTGGATGGTCTATTACAAATCAAACATCGGGGAGGGCTTGGGGGTCCCATGCCCCGATAATCTCCCTAAATGTGCCCTTCACGGGCACCGAGTCCCATTTCTCCTCATTGCGCCTTTTTGCACCACCCTTAGGAAACCCGGCCGCGGCTGGGGGATTACCTTCGTCCAACATTCGCGGGCTGCTATCGCGTCGCCCCCGCTTCCTCCTCGCCTCACCGAGCAACGCGTATTTACCCCAAAAATCGCCTGTCCCCACCCAAAACCTTCTTCAGCTCTTTTCCTCTTGTCCTTATCTTACTAATGGTTTGGTGATCAGGAGCCATTGTCTCCCCAGGCCTGAATCCCAAGAGGTGACCTTCGGCGGACCTGGATCCGGACTTGTCCCAGGTGGGCGGCAGGGACCGTGGAAAGGGGCAGGCTCTGCATCCCTTCCTCGCTTCCCTAGGGAAGGGGACGTCCTCCAGCACCGAGGTGCAGGTGCAGGAGTGCTCGCGGCCGCCTCCCGCCTGAGCTCGGCTCCGGTCCCGTAGCCATGGAGCGGCAGCGACAGGCCCTGGGACGTGACGCTGCTCCCTCACAGAGCGCCGCTCGTTCTGGAGTTACATTTCTCCGGCTGGATTAGTTGCAATTATTAAACCTCACATTTAAATTTCCTGCCCCAGGTCTCTGTACCCTCCCAGGTGCCCTTCCACTATTTCTCCGCGCCAGCAGGGACGGCAGCACCGTTTGGTTCGGTGCCGCGGAAGCTGGGCAGAGCAGGATTGCTTCAGCTGGGTTGCACTCGCATTTCTTTCCCTGCCTGCTGCGAACGGCACCATTAACACAGCACGGCGCCGAGCCCGCACGCCTTCCCCGCCGCACGCCTCCCCCCGGCTTATCTTATCTGGGCTTTCGCGCAGCCCATGCCAGCCCTCCCCTGTGTTTGCCATCCTTCGGCTGGCCACGTGGCCCTGGCCACGCGAGGGCCCCCTAAATTGGCCACACTCCCCTCACCGGGGCCTTCGGGTCCCCCCAGCCAGATCGATGGGCAGCGCGTTTGTCCTGGGCAGCGCGTTTGTCCCTGGCCACCGGCTCTGCCCCTCCACCTGCGGTCTCAGGTGAAGGAGCCTACGGGACACATGGGTGGGGGCATGGGGACAGAATCCACCCGGGACGAGCTCCCGGCTTCCAGGGCCGGCTGGAGGGCTTGTGGTGCTCCCCCGGGACGAGCATCGGCAGGGCTCCAAGCAGCACCTGCTCCCTAGAGCCAGGGGGGCGAGGGTGACCCCGGGTGGGTCTGCAGCCCGTCCCCCCCAGAGCCCCGCTCCCGGGCAAATTCCACCCTGGACGGGGTCGCACGTCTGCCCCCGCTCCAGAGGGCCGGGCCGGGGAGGGGGCCCGCTCCGGAGGGGCTGCGAGGGGCTGGGCTGTCCCCAGAGAGCCCCTCGCCCCAGCACCCCCAGCGGCAGACCCCGCGCCCCGGGGAGCAGCGCGTCCCGCCGGCGCAGGGCCCCCGGGGCAGAGCCTCTCCCGGGAGGCGGATCCCGCCTGGGAAGGGCCCTGCCTGGGGAACGTGCACCCCCCGGGGCAGACCCCACCGGGACAGACCCCACCGGGACAGACCCCACCAAGGCAGACCCCACGGGGGACAGATCCCACCGGGACCGGTCCCACCGGCACAGACCCACGGGGGACAGACCCCTCCCGGGACAGGTCCCACCGGGACAGACCCCACGGGGGACAGACCCCACGGGGGACAGACCCCACCGGCCCCGCCGCCCCCAGCCCCGCCCCGCCCCGCCCCGCCCCGCAGCCGGGCTGAGCTCCGCCCGCCATTGGCGCGAGGCGCGGTGACGCCAGGGGGCGGAGCCTCGCCCCGCCCCGCCCCTCCCCGCCGGAGCAACTTCCATTTTAGGTGCGGGAGCGGCGCGGGGCGCACGGCGCGGCCAGGCCCGGCCCGAGGCTCCCATCCGCTCCGCTCCCACCCGCCCGCTCCGCTCCGCTCGGCCCGGCGGGCACCGGGCTGCCGCGCCTTCCCGGGCGCCCCTCCTCGTCCCTCGGCTCACCCCGCCGCCGCGGGTCCCACCGGACCGGACCGGGCGGCCGCGCCGCCGCCGCGGGGCGGGACCGCACCGTCCCCCCCCCCCCCCGCCCGCCGCCGAGGAGCCCGGCCACGGTGAGTCCCGCTCGCCGCGTCCCCGCCGCCGCCTGCCCGGGGAGGGGGGGGGGGGGGGGGGGGCCGGTGCGGGCCGGCGCCTGCCGGGCGCCGCACGCCCCCGCGGCGGGAGGGGAGGGGAGCGGAGCGGGGCGGCCCGGCCCTCGCCCTCCCCGCGGCCCTCCCGGCGGGGCCGGGGTCCGGCCGTGCTCTCCGGCCGGGGCCGGTTGGTGCCGGGCCCCCGGGGGCCCGTCGCTGCGCGGGAGCTGGGTGCCAGGCGGGGCCGCGCCCCGGGGACCGGCCGGGGCGGCGGGGCCCGGCCCTGGCGGGGGCGCTGGCGGGGCCCGGCCCGCCGGGAGCCCGCGGGGAGCGACACAAAGGCGGCCGGGCCGGGCGGCCGCCCCGCTCCCCGCCCGGTGCCGGCCCGCCGCCTCCGCCGCCCTCGCCGCCCGAACAAAGGCCGCCCGTGTGCCAGCTTCCCGCGGCCGGCACCGGCGGGGCCCCCCGCTCCCTTTGTGCGGGCGGCCGGCGCCCGGCCCCTCCGCGGGTCCCTGCCGGGGCTCGGCCCGGCTCTGCCTCCCGGCGGCAGCAGCCCCGTCCCGGGCTCGCCTCTGCCCGGCCGAGGTCGGGCTTGTCCCCGGTGTCTCGTTCGCCCGCGCCTTTGTTCCGGGGGCAGGGGCCGGTGTGCCCGGGGAGGGCCGGGTCCGCGGGCGGAGCGGGCAGCGGCCCTTCGCCGCTCGGCTCCGAGCCTGAGCCCGGCCCAGCAGACCCGTCCGCCGGCTGGCAGCTGACGCCGGGGCGCTCCCGGGGCCCGGGCCCAGCCGCCTGCCTTTTCTTGCCCCCCGCTGGCCGCGCTGTCATCGGGCGGCGGCTCCGCGGCCCCAGCGCCTTGTGCCGAGGAGCCGGTGACCTTCTGCGGCGTCGCCTTCCCTGCGGCCTGGGCGCTGCCGTCGCCCCCAGAGCCTTCTGGAGAAGAGACCGAGTTGGGGGAAACGTGCGAAAGTTTGGGTCGCCCTCCGTCGCGAGGGCTTCTGGCACCTGCGAGGCACAGGCGGGCTCCCCGCCTCGCCGAAGGGAAGCGGGGCAGCTCCGTTACGCCCCTGGGCTTTGAGCGAGGGAGCCTGGACGTCAAAGCTTCCTCCGATTGTTAGAGGGGTGGACCTGCCGGAGGTGCCTCCCTCCCTGGCGAGGGCTCGGTGCTCAGGCTCTCCCCGGTGGGGACGGGGGTGACAGGGCGTCATCTGGGAGGCCTGGGCTGTCCTTCCCCAGCGGGGAGCCTGTGGCAGGGCTGAAGGCTCCTGTCCCGGGGCTGTGGCCCTCGGCCTCGCACGGGCGTCTGGGCACATGTGGGACTGCTGGGGCCTGTGGGGCGTCGTGGTGGCATCTAGCTACAGTTCCAGCTAATGGCCCCCCCGTGCTGTGCAGATGCTTTTGGACTTGGCCGCCCTGTTCTTGGTGTGGAATTGAGAACAGGCTTGTCCTCGGCTTTACTGGGAGCAGGGAAAGCTCAGCACCTCCAGGACCCCGGTGTGCTGGGAATCCCGTAGTCAGCGGTCGCAGCTTGTGTTTGAACCTTCCATTTCTGTGCCTTGCTCTTCCTTCTCGGCGAGCTCTCCTGGATGTGGCGAGGTGGGGTGAGCGGCAGGTTCGCGACTCGCAGGCTCACGCCTCCGGTGCCCACCGCACGCGCTCCTGCGCGCGATGGATCTGCAGAGCCTGCTGGGGCTCCCGCCGGAGGAGCGGGGCGGCGTCCCCCAGGCCTGCGGGAAGCCGTGCGCTGGGAAGAGCCCCAGCGGGGGAATCGTTAGTCTTCCCCACGGTTACCTTGCCCGCTCTGTCCTGCTCCCAGCGCTTTACTGAGCTTCTCTTACCTGCCGGTGTTTACTTGTGCGCTTTAAAGAAAAAAAAAAAAAGGGCAGTTTTAAAAAAGCTGTTCTCCTTCCACTTGACTGAACTTGGCTGTGACTCTGTTGCATGCAAACGACTGTCCTTCGCGATGTGCAGCATTTGCTGGAATCCTGTGCAGAGCCTTCCTGGAAGGGGTGGGAGGATGAAAGCACTGGCTTAGTGGAGCGTGCTGGGCTTGCCTGGGCTGCCGCAGAGGGTGAGCCTCCTCCCTTCCGACTTGGAGGTCAGGCCCCGATCCTTGTGGTTGAGGAGCCCTTGAGGCCATCCCTTCCCTAAAGATGGGCTGGGAGTCAGAGGATGGTGAAGCCCGGACCGCACAGCCGGCATCTCTGTGCCTGGATTGCCTCTCACCTCTGGCATGGAGATAAGACCTTGGTCCATTGTATCTGCGCTGGGGGTGGCTTTAGGACACCCAGAAAATAATAGCGTAGCTTGGACCGTGCCTGGAAGGCTCTTGGTTTCTCAGAATAGCTTAGCAGCGTCTGTGACCTTAGGGGAGAGTGCTGGTTAAATCTCTTGGTTTCTCTTCCCAACAGTCCCTCATAACTGTCTCTCATTTACTGCTGGCAAGGACAGAGCCCTTTCCCAAGACTGCGGTGGTACTGTCTCCAGGGAAGCACAGAGCTTTCCTCCCGGCTCTGAAACCCCAGGTCTCTGCAGCGTGGTGGTTTTCCTCTGTCCCGGCCTCGCTGGGAGCGAGCAGCAGAACTGCGGAGCTGGTTTGGGTCCATAAAAGGCAACAGGTGTTGCCTGGATGCGGTGACAAAACCCAAACCTGTTGGGTGATTCAGGCAGCTCCTCCGTGTGTGACACAGGGCTTGGCCGGCGGAGGAGGTTGTCCTCTGGCACGGAGCGCAGGAATGCGTCTCGGCGCAAGGCTGTTGGAAAGGGGCTGGATTTATGGGCTTTCAACCAAAGTCCTCGAGTTCCCCAGGGTGGCCACAACCTTCTCTTTGCTTCTTACCATCTGAAGAGGCTGTCTGGGGGGGGAGAACTGTTCCTTAGAGCCAGTTCTTGTACTGGAAACTCCCAGCAGCAGGCCGGTGAGTCTGTCCAGCTCCTGCCTGTCTTGTGCTCGTTGCTAATCTGCCTTCCTTCCCACCCAGGAGGGCTGCGGGTGTTGCGTTGCCTGCTGCCGCCGCTGGTTCAGCGCAGGCGTGCCTGTCCCCATGCTCGCCCCGTCCAGCGACTGCTGCGCACAGGGGCTGACCTGCAGATTAATTTGCTCTGTCGTGTTCCTGCGCGACCTCAGCCTGCTGAGTGGGCTTCGGGGTGCCAGTGGGTGCCGTGTGATCCTCCGGCAGTACTGATCCCCGTTTCCCCGTGGAGGAAGCGAGAGTTTTCCCCACGAGGGATGCTGCTTCCTCATTGTGGCCCATGTGAAAACCGCACGGCGTGGAGGGGTGAGATGAGGTGGCTGCTGGGCGTGGGGGCAATCGGGTGACTAAGGAGCACAAGCTGCCAGGCGTGGTGCCAGGATGGGTGAACCCTGAGCCGGGGTGCCTGTCACCTCTGCTTTCACCTGCTTTTTCCAGCCCAGAGCTGCAGGTGGGAGGCTGGCAGCGCGGCGCCTGGCATGGCGTGCACAGGCCTTGGGCTGAGGGGGGAATGAACGGTCCCGGCTGCCCTGCAGCCTCCCCCCAGCTTCCTCTGCCTTCAGAGAGATGAGCTTCCCGCAAGGCGGCAGTGACGGAGGAGCAGTGGATGCCCGGGAGCTTGTCCCCACGTCCCTAACCTTGTGCTGCAGGTCCGCGGTGACTTTGCACTGCAGAGCTCCTGCCCACTGCAAAAATGCTTCTGCCAGCGTGGGTCTGGGGACCTGATCCAGGCTGAGCACTTCCCCCATAAATTTCATTTTAACAGTTCATTACCCAGATGTTTGTGCTGATGGGAGAGCAGAATTTCTTTTGTGAAACCACGGCCTTTTGGTGTGGCAGAAGGTGGGGGTCGCTCCGAGACTGTAGGGGTGTTGCTGGGATGTGGGTAGGCGTACAGGCATCCTGGCTGGCTGCAGTGCTTAGCAGAACAGGCTTGGTGGGGTGCTTGCCCAGGCCAGGAGCGACTGACTTTCCAGCACAAGCAGGGAAGGGTCGGGGTAGGGGGCTGAGCCCTGGGAACGCCTCTCCGGTAGCCTGGCTGGGGTGGTGGGGCAGTCCTGGGAGTGCTTTTTAAACGTCTGCAGCTCCGGGGTTGGTAGGAGGACATCCCTTTCTGGACCGGCCCTGGGTGGGCTGGCTTCCCGGGCAGCAGCGTGCCAGGCCCACGCGTGCGAGGGCAGAGGCTGTTATCGTGCTCCATCCCAGCCCCGGCTGCTCCCGTTCCTCTGGGCGTTGGCCCCAATTATAGTGATGGCTGCTCAAAGTTCACCAGCTTCCTGGCCGCAAGGAGCCGGGAAGCGGCGCGAGCCTTACCTGCCTCTTCCTTGAGTGCTGGCAGGGCGGAGGAGGGCTGCGGGCGCTGTGCGGGGGGTGGGAAGCAGCCGGGACGTGGCGGGGAGCCGGCAGCAAGAGGAGTCGCTCTGCCTTTTGCAGCTGCAGAAGCACCTCCTGGGCAGGGGAGCGGTTACCTGGGGCGAGGGGGATAGGCTCCCTCCCGGGAGCGAGGCGGCTCAGTGTGGGAGTTGGACAGCCTCAGAGTGGGCGAATATGGAGAACCAATTCCCACCCTGGCAGGAGGAGGGAGGCGTCTCGCTGTCCTCAGCGGATGGGCTTTCTTCTTGCTTGTCTCACATGGCGCTTGGGCTGGTCTTTCCTGAGAAGGGCTCCCAAATCTCTCACTGCTTCCCCACGGGTGCTCCCAGCTCCTCTCCTGGCCCAGTAGGAAAGGGGAGATGGTGGTGCTGGGCAGCTTGCGTGCGTGGGTACCTGCGATGGGTGGGAGGGAGTGTGTCAAACTGCAAAGACTAGTTTTTCCGACCTGGAAGGGTGGGTCACCGGTCGCGTTTGCATGCTGCTGGCAGGCCCCTTGCCCAGTGGAGTAACACATTGTTGTGAGCGTGTTGCTGCATGCAGCGCTGCTTGCCATGCCTGGCTCCGGCTGCGGGCAGGCTGACTCGCTCCGGGGGGAGAGGGATGTCATCCCGCCTCCTGCTAACCGGGGTCTGGTGGGGGAGGAGGGGGACAGCCTGGGGGTGCTTCTGGGAGAAATCCTCTCTGATGCAAGGAGGCCGCCTGCTCCAGGCTGGCTTTGTAGCCCTCCTTCCTCTCTGCTTCTCTTTTTATTTTTTTTCTTCTGTTTTTAACCTGCAGGAGGGAGCTCCCGGGGCTCTGCAGCTCCCCTCCAGAGCACAGTGGTGTGGCAAACAGGGAAACCTGCTCTCCCGTGATCTCTGCCCAGTGTCTGTCTCCAGCAGCTGGCTTGGGTGGAAAACCACTTCCCTTCTGCATTCTCCTTCCTGCGGCAGCGGGAGGCTCTGCCCTGGGCAGGGCAGGTGGACGGGCCTGGGGAGCGGAGCCGCGGCAGCACTCGTGTGCTGTGAGGGGGGCTTGTGGCTCAGCTTCCTGGGGACGTCCCCGTCCTGCCTCCAGGAGCATTGGGAACACCGCGAAGTGTCAGGTGGCCCTGTTCACGTGTGCCCGTCGAGCGGTGGAGTTGTGCAGACAAGGTGTGTGAGGGGAGGCTGGAGAGCGGCAGTGCATGCTCGCTTGCCGTCTTAGGGAGGAGACGTCGTGCTGGAGTTACGGTGTTAGTGCCTCCTTGGCGCTGCAGATAACAAGCCCATCTCTAGGGCACGGTGGCCACAGCCATGCCCTCGTGGGGCTGGAAAACAGCATCTTCCACCCTCTGCTTGTAGGAAATTCCCAGTTCTGGAGAAGAATGTGATACCACCATGGGTGAGGTGCCCTTGTATGTGTTCCCCGGTGGCAGGACACTTCCAGCAAGCTGGCTGGGTGGACCATGCTGACCTCCTGGCTGGTGCAGCTGGCTGAGGCTGGGCTGCTGGTGGTGGTGCCTGTGCCTGGCGTTCCCGGCCTGGTTCCAGGGTGTCTGCATGTGGGCCCGGGGCGGCGGGGAGTGGCCCTTGGCAGGACGTTGTGTTTAGAAGCTTACGGGAAAGGGAAGTCACGATGTCATCTCCCGTCTGACCAGGAAATGCAGGTTTCCTTCCCTTCGGCTCGCACAGGAGCCTGGGAAGCCATGTCTCAGCGAGCAGGTTGGGGGAGCGGTAGCCAGATGTGGCACCAGCAAACAATTTGGGCAGGGGACTGGGGTAGGGTGAAGTCCTGCCGTCCCTCTGAGCATGGCCTGGCCTGCTGTCTTGTTTGTCCCTTGCTGCTATGTATGAGCGCCGGCTCGTGCCAGCCCACCCGTGTACCTTGCCCAGCCATGGGCGCTAAGGGGACTTGGAGCACCATGGGGGACTTGCCGTCGCCCTGCCACAGCCCGTCGGCAGGGCAGAAGCCCCCTTCCCCACCCCCAGCCGTGATTCAGTCCCTGGCTCTTGCCTGATGCTTCTCCAGTGGCTTTCCTTCACCCATTCATTACTCCTCTTGGCAGGGCCCTTGAAGTCGTCTCCGAGCGCAGACGCACGCGTGCAGTTAGAGAGCAGGGCACCTGATGAGGTCATGCCGAATGGAGCTGGGGATTTCAGCCTGGCCCCTGGGTGATTCGTGCCGTGACTCAGCCTGCTGGCCGCCCTACCTGCTCAGGGAGTCTGGGCTGGCCGGGGCGAGGGGAGGGCGGGGGGGTCCCGCTTCTCCTGGGCGGCTCCCTTGGGCTGCCCATACAAGGGTGGCTTGGCTTAATCTTGGCAATTCCCTCCTTGCCGCTCCCGCACTGAACATTACTTCACCGCCTGCCTGTTTGCTCAGCCTGGGGAGGGGAGAGGTGTGTGGCTCGTCTGGCAGAGGGAAGGGTGCCCTGTCTGCCTCTGGACAAGGTCTCTGCCTGGTCTCCACGCGCGGGGTTGCCGGGATGGGTGGGGGGCCCCGGGCTCCCGCCCTTCTCTATATTCCTGGTCGTGGTTCCTTGGTGGCTTGAACGCTCCTTGCAGGGAAGGCGGGTAGTGCTGGGTGCTCTCCGGACGAGCCCGGTGGTGCGGTTCCCATACCGCTGCTGGTGTGATTCCCACTGTGCTTCCAGTCCCCCGTGCCTTTGTGTGCTGGTCGGAGCAGGGTCGCTGGAGCGGAGTCGGGGCCGGCCCTGGGCCCCAGCCCGGCTGCGGGTGTCGGGACAGGAAATGATCTCAAGCCGCTTCCCTGGGAAGAGGGATGCGGCCAGGGCTCTGCTGGGGACGGGGCCCAAATCCATGGGTCCGGGTGCGAGGCTGGCACTGAGTCATCTTGCTGCTCTGCACCCCAGGCTCTGCTGGCAGGGGCCGTTCGGGCCAGCAGCTAGCTGCGGATGCTTGCACCCGTGGCCCGATGGAGGGAGGCTTCCCTTAATCCTGCTGGGAATGCTGGGCACCTGGCTGCAGCCTCTCTGCTTGGGGGCAGCCAGCAGCAGATGTGACCCCTTGAGGAGCTAAATCTGCCCCTGGGACGGGGTGCCGGAGCAGCTTCACCCCATCTGCCATGCCCTCATCCCTCCGCTTGGGCTCGGGGGAGGCAGCTCCCATGGCACTGCAGCCTCAGATTTAATTGAAGGGGACTTTGCTCCCTGGGCTCTGCTAGCGTAGCCCTTATCTCTGCAAAGCCGGGCTGGTGTTTGTTTTTGCTGTGGGAGAGAGGCAGCTGAATGGGAAAGTTCAGCCCGGTGGTGGGTGGGGGAGAGACAGGGTGAAGGGCAGGGACGCTGGTGTGGCTGGAGCCGGGGGGACAGCACTGACCTTCAGCACGGCACCAGGGGTCCAGCCGAGCCCCACGGGCATGGGGACATCTCATGTCCCCCATCAAGGTGGCTGCCGTTCCTCGGGCACAGCAAGGAGCCGGGGAGCTGCCCTGCGATCCCACTGGCTCACCCGCTGCTCCTTGGGCTGGGGCGGTGGAGCTGGGGGGCTGCTCCCTTCTCCCCCGCGGGGCCCAGGAGCCGCCTGGGTGAAGCAGGAGCCCGCTGGCTGCCGGAGCGCGGCCTGTCCCGGGAATGCTCTGGCCCCGTTCCCGGAATCCGGCGCTGGGTGTTTGTTTGCTGCTGCGCCCCTGAGGTCTGGTGCTACTGTGACAGGAAGCGGGAAGGCCGAGGGGGGAGGCCGGCCGGCTGGGGATGTGCCTGTGAAATCCCTTTGTCCCCGCCGAGCGCTCAGCTGCAAATTCCCACAGAGAAGAGAGCCGCCTTTGTGCTGCTGAAGGGCTCCCAACATGTGAATCTCCTGGGCCCGGGGGCTGGTGCCCGCTTGGTGCGGAGGGGCGGCAGGGACCCCTGCCTTGCTGCTGTCCCCGGGGTGGGGGACCCGGTGGGAGGGGGGCTGTTGGGGCATCCTAGGGCGGCTGGGTGCAGCGGGGTGTTGCTGGCAGGAAGGCTCTGGCCCGTGGCCATCCCGCTTGGGGATTGCGGGTGGACGGTGTCTGCCTGGAGCCTGGTGGCTTGGCTGCCTTCCTGCTGGGAGGGATGCTTGTCCTCTCCTCCCTGAAAGCGCCAAGGGAAGCTCGGTCTCCCTTCCACTCGCCATGGTGCCAGCTGCTCCCTCCCGCCAGTGGAGCAGCTGGCGCTTCCCCGGCTGGTGCAGAGGGTCGGCATCTCTCCCGGCCTGCCTGGAGGTCTCGCCCTGGCTCAGCCAGGAGAGAAGGAGCTCCTCCCATGCCGTGTCCCAGCCATGCTCAGGAGAGGGGCGAGTGGCCCCCCTCACGTGCCTCCGAGGACAGCTGCCCTGCAGCCGGATTGCTGGCATACCAGCAGAACAAGCCTTGCTCTCTGTGGCCGACACCATGCTACTCCTTTCTCCCACTGGCCCCGCTCGGCTGCCTCTCCCTCTGCATCCCGCTGGGCCAGTGGACGGCACCGATCTGGTGACCTCAGCCAGGCTGGGGCCAGACCCCTTCCCCAGGGGATCACCCGCTGTGTTTCGGAACCCCCAGCTGCGTCCAGACCCATCCTTGGGACCTGATCGGCATCGTGCGTTCTTGGGCCCCCTGCCCTTGCTTGGGGGGGACATGACACACAGCCTGCTTCCTCCCTTCCAGCTGGCAGCGCGGCCCCACCCTGCCCCTTATCTCTCCCTCCTTATCGTCCTCCGCTGGCTGCTGGCCCGCTCCCTTATAAGGTGTGGTGCCGCATCCCTGCTTGCATCTCCGCAGGTAACTCCCCTCTCTGGAGGGAGGCTTTCCCAACAGAGCTGCGTGGCCTTCGTCCCTGGCGCTGGGGGCGGCAGGCGAGGTAGCCCAGGTGGCGATCCTGCTGCCGGTCCAACCAGTTGGGCGCGACAGGCGGAGGCGAGCAGCTCCCTCCCCACTGCCACCAGAGGCGGCTGCTGCTGGCGGTTCACCCACTCAGCTCTTGCCGGGGCCGGGCGCCTGGGGCACGGCTCCCCGTGAGGAAGGTGGGGCTGGGCCGGGGCAGGTAGGTGCCCAAGGTGGTGTCTGACCCGCCTGCGGGAGCAGCCCTTTCCCGCCTGGGGAGGGCCGGCTGGCCGCCCGCCAGCCCGTCCAAAGTCCGTTGTGCCTGCCCTCTGTGACCTGCCTCCAGGGAGAGCCCTTCCCGGCGGGGCCGCGAGCCAAGAAGGCAGCTGAAGCCCTGGGCAGGAGATGGGAGAGCTTCTCCCCTGGAGCGGGGTCGGGCAGAGCCGGCTGGGGAGTGTGAGCAAGGTGGCTTGCACAACCTGGAAGCAAGGACGCGTCTGCCCAGGCAGGCAGGTCCCTCCCTGGTGCGCTGGTCTGTGGTGGGAGCTGGCAGCGCGGGGTGTGGGCACGTTCCCGCCTCTGGGGTGGCGGGAGAGAAACAGCCGTGGCCGAAACTCCCTCGCCCGTGCAGGGACATGGGAGCTACTGCCATCAACTGTCCTGCTTCCCCTGTGGCCTGCGGTGCCCTCCTGAACTGAACGCAGAAGCGGACGGGATGGGGATGGGCCTGTGGGCTCTCTGCCTGACACCCTGCCGGCTTGCTGCGCCTTGGCTAGCGTTGGCGCTTGCTGCCTCGGGCAGGCTGAGGTCTAAGGACTGATGTGTGAGCCTGGACCTTGCTTTCAGGGGGGCGGAAGGATGCCAAAGATGTTGGCTCATTTATTTTTTAGCTAATTGAGACTGACCAGAAGCCTGTGGTGAATTAGCAGGGCTGTGAACCTGTGCAGAGCAAGCAAGTGTAATGCACTGCAAGCGCTTGGACAATTGCAGGCTTGAATTATTGATGGGGTTTCTGTTTTTCCTAAGTGCATCATGATAGGCAACTGGAACCAGGAGAATTCGTTGCTTCCTCTCTCTTGAGGACGGGGGGTCTGGTGCTGAGAGCTGTTGATGTGCGCTTTCGAAGGGCGGGCAGCCAGCTGGCTCTCCTCGGAGTCCCTCAAATTGATAGGGCAAGGTGGATTATTTGAGTGATGTTGCCATTTTTCTTGTCTAGTTGGTGCTGGGGACTGTGGTGGAGCAGGAGCAAGTTGCTTGGGCGGTACATCCCTTGCCAGCCTGGCCGGTGGGTCTGGCCTGGGAGCCCGGGGCTACCGGTGTCCCCACGGGGGCTCAGCCAGCCTGGGTGAGGGGCTGGGTCCCTCCTGGCTCTGGTCACGGCTGGTGGTGACGAGCTGGAGGAGAAGGGCTGCTTCGCTCGTGCCTCGCAGCAGCAGGGGGGCTGCAAGGGGTGTCTGGCCGTGGTGACAACCCTTGCCGCTTGCCTAACAGGCGCCCAGGGGACACAAACAAGCAGTAGAGCTGCGGGGAGGGCCGGGACTTTGCCGATGTGACTCTGTCTGCCCCCTCCCCAGTGGCAGAGGGCTGTTGGGAGCGAGCGCCTGGTGTGTCTCTCAGCAGGGAGCTGGGGCAGGGCCGATGTGGCGGAGGTGGCTTCTGGCTTTCTAGGTGCTTGGCTTGAACTTTGCCCAAAATCCTCCGTGCTGAGGGAGCGGCCTTAGCTCCAGGGATCCCGGGACCATTGGGTGATAGCTCTCTGGGGACTCGGGACACGGAGCAGGGCTGGAGCAGGTCCTTGCAAAGACCCAAGCAGAAGCCTGTGTGCTGGAGATCCCCTGCGTGCAGCGGGCGCTGCCTGTCAAGCCTCCTGCCTGTGTCTTATCTGCCGGATCTTGTCCGTTGTCCCGGGCCTGTGGTGTACGATTCCCCATCTGCTGGCTCGGTCTGGGGTTGATCTTTCTGTGGCTGACAGGGAGGCACTCCTGGTGGGGAGCCTTCAAGGCTTGAACTCCATCCTCTGGCAGAGGAGGGTGCAGGTGAACTCTAGGTGA
The DNA here is from genome assembly GCF_047370975.1 of Nipponia nippon. Lineage (NCBI taxonomy): Eukaryota > Metazoa > Chordata > Aves > Pelecaniformes > Threskiornithidae > Nipponia > Nipponia nippon. The sequence continues at coordinate 136,004 of NW_028262291.1, read as the reverse complement.
GTATGGCTGTGGTTTGGCCCTGGAAATTATTTTTCCAGGCAAAGGATTTGTTCTGAGGGAAGGCAATCCCCCTGAGAAGCAGGGGCAAGGGGTTTTGGAAAAATGTGCCATGTCAAAGCTGCCCTCAGTGGAAGAGCTCCAGGGCTCAGTCCGGGTTTAGGGCGTCTTTCTGGCTACTACCAAGCCTTTAGTCCAACCAGGAAGGTGACGGTGGGTACCTGCGGAGAGAAGCTCTGTGCATGCGAATCGGCTCGTGGCTGCCAGCAAGGGGGCTGTTCTCCGAAGGCACCACGCGTTGGACGTCTCTCTGGTGGACTGCTCTGGCTTCAGGACCTCTGGGCGCAGCACAGGGTCGTGCTGGTGCCACGAAGTTGGGAGATAAGGCCGGAGGGATTTGGGTGTAAAGCTTTCTGGGTAGCTGCGTTGTCCCCGGGGGTCCCCTCTTGCTGATAGCCACGGGGGAAGCGCTCTGGTACTTCTGCCCTGGGGTGTGTTTTGTCTTTAGGCTTTTTGTTTTGCCCTGAACGGAGTCAGCTGAAATATTTTTGGCTTGCTGGGGTTTTTAAGTAACGGGTGTGTCAGCAAGTGCCTCTCTCATGATGAAAAGGCTTTCATGCAGCCGTCCTCAAAGATGGTCAGGGTCTGGCTTTGGAAAAATGCTCTGTAGTTGTATCTTCAGAAGCTGGGGAGGAGGAGGAGGGGGGAATGGGCGCAAAGCGATCCCTGGAATTTCACCCTTGCGGGATCCGGCGTACTTGGCTTTGAGCTGTCACAAGCAGCTTGCTGGCTGGCATGATCGGGCTGCATAGCTGAGGGTCTCCTCTCCCCTCCCTGTCTTGCTTTGAAGATGACCGGTGCCCCGAGCTGGCATCGGGAGGCGGTGAGGGGCTGTGCCGTGCCCGGGAAGCCCCTGTCCCTGAAATGCTGGTGTGCAGCCACTGTGGGAGGGATTTGGGGCAGATTCCCCACAGCTGGGAGGGCGTAAGGCTGAGTGGCTGTTTGGGGTTTGTGTGTTAGCCAGCTGTAAGGGAACGGCTGCGCTCCAAGCCAGGATGGCGCTGGCGTGTGTCTGTGGGGAGAGCTGGGGACAGCGCTTGCTAACCTCTCTGGACCTGGCACTGCCTCTCGGTAATTATGTCTTTAATCCCGGATCGATGAAGACTAGATGGCTGGAGCGAGGGCGGAGGGAGGTGGTGTGTCCTGATGGCGGAGGCCTCGGGAGGAGAGCTGGGAGAGCCCCCTCGGGCAGCAGGTACCCTGTTCTGCTGGCACCTCTTGCCCATGATGGAGCCGTGCCCGCTGCTCAGGGCGGGAGGGACAGCCATGCATGCAGGGCAGGCTCCAGACGCTCAAAGCGTCACTACCCCACTGCTTAACATGGCCTGATCCTGTGGAGAGACCCTCAGGTGGCCGCTCTTGAGCATCAGTGGGTCAGTGTTGATGGGTCTGCAGAGCCATGGGCTCCGCCAAGCCTGGGACCACAGCCCAGCCCCTCCTCTGCCTGCCCTGATGTGACAGCCTCCCTGAAAGCCCCTCGACTGCCTCCTCTCCCTTGAGGCTTTCTGCTCTGACCTGGTGGCCCAAAAGGGGAGGGGGGGCCTGTGCATGTCCCCGCACCTCCCGCCTGCGCTGGCGGGGCAGTTGTGAGTGCAAGGGGCGCTGGCAGGCGAGGGACCTGTCCTGTTCCTTCCCCCTGCTGTTGTGTTTACTCCCTGTGGAAGGGACGGGAAGGAAACAGCCTCACAGCTGCTCTGGCCCCTTATCTGGGGCCCTTAACGGCCCTGCAAATTTCATTGTTAGCTTCCATGTTCTCCGGGCTGCGTTCCCAGGGGACGTGCAGAGGTGGGGACCCGGGGCTGGCTGTGCGGGGCCTGCCTGGCAGCCACGCAGGGCTGGAGGAATCTGCTGGGGTTGCTGTCTCTCCTCTACATGCCTTCCCGCAGAGGCAAACCCTGCTGGCCTGCGCTTGCTGCTCAGTACTGGGCTGCTTGCAAGCAAGTGAGCCCGTTCACAAGAGCGGGGCCTCAACTAAATCTCTCCTTGAAGCCAGCATGCTGACTCCATCCTCATGCACCCCAAAAATCTGCCTCTTCTGTGTAGAGATGGTCTAGGGTGGGCTGGGTAGCTGTTACATAGCCACACAGCTACTTGGGCAAGGTCATGTCGTGGAGGATCCCTTCCCTCTCTGTAGAGGGGTGTTCCCCTCTTTAAAAGGGCTTGGTGAAATACCGTTCTGGAAACAAATCGCAACGAGCCAATGGGGCTTCTGGCTGGGGTTTTGGATGCTCCAGTTGTGTAGGGTGCCTGGGTGGTAGGACCATCCCCTGACCTGCTGGAGAAGTCTGGGATGTGGCAAGGAGATGCTCTGCCTTTCTTGGGGGAGAGGGAGCGGGCCAGTGGTCCGGGCTGCCTCTCCCCAGCACCTGGCTGGCTGCAGCAGCCTCCCTGCAGTAGGACTCGGTGAGGCTGGGCCCTGCAGACCTGCTCCGTGTCCGTCTGGACTGACAGTGACCTTCAGTGAGTCTCAGAAGGCAGAGGATCTGTGTCCCTGCTTGAAGTGGGCGGATGCCCACCAAAGATGGGGAGTGTTCGACTCAAGGGTGAGAGGTGGGATGTGTCAACACTGTTCTGGGAGGCACCAAGCCTCTCCTTCAGAGGATCTCTGTTGCAAATCCGTGGGGCAGGTGAGACCTCGGAGCAGCAAGGGTCAGAACTGTTCCTACATTTCCATACAAGGCTTGGGGAGTCAAGCTGTTAAAAAAGGCCTTAGGGCATACCTGTTGCAAGGTGGGAGGAGTGGAAAGCTGTGTGCGTGAGCCAGGAGTCATGTCTGGGAGCCTCTGAAAGCCTCTTGGGCTCCTGAGCCAAGAGTGGTGGGCTGCATTCCTCCCGGGGTGCGGACTGGCCAGCAAGCGTCCCATCCCACGTTGGGCTGGGGCAGGGCGCTGGGAGCCGAAGCAGTCTGGAGCGGGTGTGCGTGTGCCATGGTTTCATCTCTTGCTGGGCACCACATGAGCACGAGTAGAACAACTGGATTTTTTATTGATGGAGGCAGATTACAGGGTGGCAGTGACCAGATGTTCAAGTGCACTGCAGGCGGCCTCCAAAGCCCTTGGAAAAAATCCGCCCTGCTTCGCTGGGCTCAGTCGTGGTGGTGCCACGGTGTCTGATAAGCGCCGGGGCCGCCTGTGTCCGAGGGAAGCTTTGGGGGGGCAGAGCCATGGGGAGGAGTGGACTCGTTGGGAGTGGGGGAGGCATTTCAGGAAGGGAGATAGTGTGGGAAATGAATTAAAAAAAAACCCAAAAAGTCCTGCTCTGAGCTCCTCTGAACCAGCATCTGCTGCAGGCTGGGACTGGAGGGGCAGGGCTGCCAGGGAGCGTGGGGCTGTGGGAGGCAGATGGGACCGGGCTCTGCGGAGGGGCTCGCGATCCCGCGTCGCCATTACAGCCATACCGGGGCGGTGGCACTGGGGGAGTGGGCAGAGCCGATGCTGGAGACCGTGGGAAAGCAGTTTCTGTGCTGGCTGCCTGGCTCCAACGAGTCCCCACACGCCTGCCATGACTGCACAGGTTTGGGAAAACCTCTGGCGGGCTTGCTGGGACTCGGCTGGGCTGCGCGGGGAGCGGAGGGCTGAGCCCTTGCCGTTCCTCTCTGCCTGTGCTGTTTTCCTCTTGGGGAACAGTCAGAGATGCTGGGGTCTTCAGGGAGCTGGGGGGCTGCTGTGGGAAGAGCGCCGTGTTTGCCACCCCACCGGCCCTCTCCAGACACTGCTCCATCTGTCAGAGAAGAGGGGGTGGGTGAGAGGAGCCTCATTCCCCAATCTGTTGCCTGCCCTACCTTCTGTTTTGAGTTCACTCGTGTGATTTTTGACCTCTTCTCCTGCTGTCTCTGCAGCTCTCTTCCCTCCTGCTTCCTCACTGTGGTGGCTGGGCTATTTCTCCCATGACTCTCTCCGCCTAGAGCTGGCTGTCCCGTGCCTTTGCCAATCAAACCCGAACTTCCTCCTCTAACAGGTCTGTATGGAAGAATATTGCCTTTCTCTATCAAAATAAGTTGATTGTGGTGTGCTTGTTCACTGTTCTCCTTTGGGAGGGGATGTCGGAGGGGTCCAAGCCAATGCCCATCCCTAGTCTGTGGGCTGAGGACCTCCTGGGGTGGCTGCAGCCTTGAATGCCCTGGTGAGAACATGGAGGGTGGTGAGTTTTGGCAGCGAAGGTTGCTCATGGGGTCCCCTTTAGGGGGGTCCCATCCCACTGCATCCCCTTTCCTGGGTAGGAGGGAGCTGTGGAGCAGGGGCTATCTCCCCACCTCTTATCACGCTGGGGAGGAGGGAGCAGATAAGTGACGCAGTCCTCTCCTTCAGCCCTTCTCTGGAGGAAATAAAATTCTGCCCCAGGGCCATGCCCTCCCCTCCTGCCACTGACTGCAGGCAGCTTCTCCTTGGGGGGGAAGTTTTCCTGCAGCCTGAGCAGGGCCCTCGTGGGGAGAGGGAACCTCCTCAGCGCACAGCAGCTCTTCTGAACCTGGCTCAGCCACAACTGCTTGGTGCGATGGGGGAGGACCTTCTGCCCCCGAAGTGCCACTTCCCCAAGCTTAAATGCTGGGGCAAGGAGCATCTGAGTCATGCCTGGGGCTGTGCTGCTCTGAGACCCTTTTGCCAGCTCTCTGGTGGCGGGTGGGAATGGGTGTTAATGCCATAAGATAATTTTTTTTTTTCTTGTTCTGAGAATCTGTCTTAATGAAATCAGTTTCTTCTGACCGCTCTTCTCTCCTCCTTTCCTCCCCCAAATCACATGCAGTGAAGAGAGGGGCTCCTGCCCTTCTGGGTCACTTTTCTTCCCCTCGCACCAAGCCGCCTCTGCTTGTGCCTCCCTGTGCCCTCTGCCCCCGCCCTGCCCGTCCTGGGCACCCGTCACCCATGGACGACTCGGAAGTGGAGTCGACCGCCAGCATCCTTGCCTCTGTCAAGGAGCAGGAGGCACAGTTCGAGAAGCTGACCCGGGCGCTCGAGGAGGAACGGCGCCATGTCTCAGCCCAACTGGAACGAGTCCGGGTCTCCCCACAGGACGCCGGCCCGGGCTTGGCCAACGGCACGCTCACCCGGCGGCACCAGGTAAAAAACCCCCTCGGCAGAGGTGGGTGCGGAGGCTCCCGGAGCCCCCGTCCGTGTCAATCCTGCCTCAGTGGTGGCAGCCCTGGGCCCGGCTCCCTTCCTTTGGCCCTCCTTGGGTACGTGAGGTGGAGGAGGGCTAGGCTGGTCTTGTAACACTGATGGTGGTGTATGTGCACTGGGGCTGAAGGGGATCCGGGGATGTGCAAACCTACCTCGGCAGCCAGAGTCTTCTGGGGAGAAGGAGCCAGCCTGGAGGGTCTTGCTGCCAGGTCAGCTCTGGTTTGGTTTTGTGAAGGCTGGAGGCTGTCTATATTCAGTACCTGGGCATCTTTGCTCCCCATCCCATTCAGCTTCTTGAAGGTGGCCGAAATGCAGGGGTTGGTGTACAGCTGTGGGGGAGTGCGTGTGTCTCCTTCTTGTGTGATGATGGGCAAGCCCTTGGCATCTCGGTCTGTCCCCCAAACAGCCAAACCAGGGCTGGGAGAGATCTCTTCTCTGTAGGGCTGGAAGTGTGGTTTCATCTGCCTTGGCCTGAGGTCTCTCTCCTGTTCTCACTTTCCTGGGCTCTGTTTTGGGGAGGGGTGCTCAGAGGGCTGGTGTATGGTGGTGTGCCTTTCCAGCAGGTGGAAAGAGAGGTGCTTTTCCAGCTGTGGATGGCGGTGGTGGTGCTAGGAGAGACTTGTGGGGTGGGGGAAGGAAGGGGTGGGCAGAGGAGTGCAACAGAGTCAAAAGGTAGCACTCTGCAATCAGCCGCCGCGCATCCGCGCTGTTCCATCGCAATCCTGGGGGGCCTCTGGGATGTCGCTTGCGGCTCCTGCGTCAGAAGATGTGGAAGGTCTCCAGGACCGTGCTGGGAAGCAGGGATGGGTCTTGGACATTCCATCAGGAACGTGTGGGCACCATGGGAAAGCTGGGGTGTCTGGAGGGGGGCTGAATGGTGTGCCCTCCAACTCTTCCCCAGGCTGGAATGGGAGGTGTTCTGCCGCCTGTCGTACAGACCCCCGAGGAGCATGCTCCTCTCCCGGGAGTGACACGGGGTGTGCGCTGGGTGTCTGTCGGGTGCGGGGGATGGCCTGCTCGGGGCCTGGCAGGATACGTGGGATCCCGGCAGTGGGAGATCAGTCTAGTAACAGGCCTGCTGTGGTGCTGTGTGTTTCAGAACGGCCGTTTCTTGGGCGATGCTGACCTGGAAAGGCAGAAATATCCAGATCTGAAGCTCAACGGGCCGCAGGTAAGGGGAGCTGAGCCCTCTGGCTCTGGGCGGCCGCTTGCCGATGGGGGTGCAGGGGCAGGGCTCCAGCGTCCGCACCCTAGCTGGGAGAGGGGAGGACTTGCGCTTCTAATGTGGCCGCCCTGAAGGGGGTTTGGGTGTGGGGTTGTTGGTGCCCCCTCCCGTGCAAGAGGATATCAGGGCTCCCTGAGAGGCGAGATCTCTTGGCCGGCTGACTCCAGGGAGGCCCATGTTGGCGGTGGGGGCTGACTGCCTGTCCCTTGCTCCCCGCAGGACCACAGCCACCTCTTGTACAGCACAATCCCCAGGATGCAGGACCCAGGCCAGATTGTGGAGGAGACATACACCATGGAGGAGGACCCAGAAGGGGCCATGTCGGTTGTGTCTGTGGAGACATCAGATGATGGGACGACCCGGCGTACAGAGACCACGGTACAGGCCTGGGGAGAGCATGGAAGGACAGGGCTCTGGCCAGGGACCCTGATGGCTGGGGTGCTACAGCTGTGATGTCTGCCAGCTTGCTGTGCTGTGAGCTGAAATGGGGTGTGAAATCTGCCTGGAGTAGGGTGCTGGGCTGGAAGGGGAATCTAGGGACGCGGCGGTGTGGCAGATTTCCTGATGAGTGTCCTGCGTCCGTCCTTCTAGGTGAAGAAAGTGGTGAAGACTGTGACCACCCGGACGGTGCAGCAGGTGCCGGTGGGGCCTGATGGGTTACCTTTGGAAACCTCCCCTGTCACCACCAACTACGTCCAGACCATGGACAGGAACTTCCGCAAGAATGGCAATGGGGGCCCTGGCGGCTACCTGAGCCAGCCGGGCACAGCCACCCTTCCTCGTAACTACCACTACCCCGATGGCTACGGCCGCCCTTACGAGGATGGCTACCCAGGCAGCGATCACAGCTATGGCAGCCTGTCCCGTGTCACCCGCATTGACGAGCGCTACCGCCCCTCCATGGACACCTACCGGGCCCCCAGCCGTCAGGACATCTATGGCCCCCAGCCTCAAGTGCGTGTCGGAGGCAGCAACATGGACCTCAACCACTTCCACCCCGAGCCATACGGCCTGGAGGATGACCAGCGCAGCGTGGGCTTTGAAGATGTGGACTACGGGCTTATGTCTGACTATGGCACGGCCAGGCGGGCAGGCACCCCGTCTGATCCTCGGCGGCGGCTCAGGTATGCGGCAGGAGGCACTGGGGTGGGGGATGCTGTGGGGTCCCTTTAACTTCACCCTCTTTGGAGGAAGGAAGATCACAGTGCCATGAGCTGAGTCACGTGGCTCATGCAGGAGAAAACTTGCATCCGCTTCTAATTGTCTGCTTAATTGGTGGTTAAAACTCGGTGCTAATTGAGCCAGTCGTCCTGCAGCAAGGAGTTCCACTGGGCGGTTGGATGTAGCTCTGGGCCCTTCCCTCTCTGTGCCACCCATTCTGCTAGTGGGACGGCAGGCTCATCCGTGCCCCAGCCTGGCTCATCCCGCTGGGAACCATGCCTGATGCGGGCTGTGCGGCGCAGCCCCGCGTCAGAAGTAGCAGCGGCCTGGAGATCGCACTCTCCCTGAGCTGAGAGCAGCCCCGGGGAGCGGTGCTGAGCCCAGGGCTGGGGTGAGCAAGGCTCAGCCCTGCAGTGCCCCGGGCAGCGTTCCTGCAGCAGGGCCCTGGTGCAGGGTGGGAGCCAGGGCAGGGCGGGAGAAGCTGCTCAACCTGTTTGGTGGTAGCAGTTTCTCCCCCTCATTTGTCTGTGGGTGATTGGTGACTCCTCCAGCCTGACTGCTGAGCAGCTGCCCTGCCAGGCTGCCGCTGCCGCAGCCATTGGGCAGCCAGAGCAGGGTCTTGGTGGTCCTTTAGCTGCCCTGCCAGGCGTGCGGCTGGGCATCCTGGGGTGTTACGTGCCCGAGGCCATGACTCCTGTAGACTGGTGTCTTGTGCCAGCTGTGTCTCTTGCACAAACACTGCTGCTGCCTGCCTAAGCCTCTCGGCCTGCTCCGCTTGCTGCCTGGGCTGTCACGCGAGGTTTGGGGAGGTGCTGGAGGAAGGCTCAGAGGGTGCTGAGGTAGGAATGGAGCGAGGGGCTGAGCCTGTCTCTGAGAGATGGGGAGGGGGCTGTGGCAGCAGGCTAGGATGGATGTACGTCTCCCGAGTTCCCTGGGGCTGGGACAGGTAAGGCTGAGCACAGGCTGCTTAAGCTCCCAGGGCATAAAACAGAGGCAGGAGGGAGAGACCCGAGGGAAAGGAGGCTCTTGGCAGCCCCTGCTGAAGATCCGCCCAACTCGAGGCATGTACTGTAAATCCACAGTAGCTCCTGGCTGCTGAAGGGACTGAAGGAGGAGCTTTGTCTGTCCTTTCGGCTTGTGCCAGCACAAGCGTTTCTGTTGCTGTGCTGAACCAGTTAGGGCGGTTGTTCACCCAGATTGATTTCCCTGGCCCACCTCGCCTTGTGAAGCTTGTGCTGGCTAGAGGAGGGCAGGCAAGGCTGCTGCCCCCGCTGCCTGCACCGACTCAAGCAGCCTGCGAGAAGCCAGCATTAGCAGTTTTGAGCACGTGGCTGTCACGGCTAGCCCCTCGGTGAGCAGCTGGGGCAGAAGGGGTTAAGCAAGCATGTCCAACCCATGGCTGCTTCACTCCAGCCTGGGGCTGTGGAGGGAGTGATTGCCAGCCAAGAGGAATGCTAGCCAAGATGGAAGGCTCTGGCTTGCAAAGCTTCCCTGGATTTCTGTCCTGCCCAGCACACGGGGGCAGGAGCCATCCCTGGATGGCCTGGTCTGAACTGCTCAGCCTTTGAGACAATGAGTCCTCTCCGCTGGGCTGGATGGTGTCTGTGCTCCTTCTGCCCTTCCAGATCCTGGAGGACAGGAGTTACAGGAGCCAGGTGCAGGAGCTGCAGCCGGCTGGGAGACTGAGGGACTTGGGTCACAACTGAGGGAGAAGGTCCCACTTCAAGCACGGCCAAGGAGCAGCCCTGGTGGAGATGCTGCCGTGTCCTGCAGGGGTGGTGCAGGGTATGGAAGATGGGTTGGTGCGGCCTGTGAGCAGGCTCTCCCTCCCCAGGCAGACTGATAAAGATCGCAGCAATCTGTGGAATCCAGGTGCTGTTGAGCTTGGCTTGTCCCCGGCCTTCTCAGTTACCCTCCACACTCAGCTGCCCGGCCTGCAGGAATGGGAACAGGCAAGATCAGCATCCCCCCTGCCTCAGAGATGTTTGTCTTGAGCTGGGGCCTGGCTGTTAAGGACCTCCTTCAGGGAGGCAGCTTGCCGGGCACACGGGAGACAGAGGAGTGCGTTGAGCCAACAGACACAGCGTGTGCTGGCTGCCATGGGCCACACAGTGCACGGGTCCCCTCTCCTGTGGCTCTTCTTGGGGCTCCCTCTCTGCAGGGGAAGAGGGAAGGGGGGTTCAGCAGCAGCACAGGGTGTGCTCCCCGCTCCCCGGCAGCCCGGTCTCGCCTGGAGGCGCGGGGGCATCCAGCACTGAATGACCCTCGCGGTTGGGAGCGAGGTGAGCTGCCAGCCGTGTTGACAAGCATCGAGTGGCTTGTTTGCAGCACTGGCACTCGGCTGCATCTTGCTCCTGCCTTGTCCTGCTGCGGGGACGGTGGTGGTGGTCGGCCCGGTGCACTGAGCACTGAGCGCTGCGCAGTGGGGAGCGTCTCCCCAGAGCGGCCAGGCTCCTCGGCATCTCTTAGTAGCCATGCCATGTGGCAAGCAGTGCATTTCCCTGTCGGAACATGCTGAAAGCTAGCCTCGCAGCCCGCTGCCACCATCTGCGGTTGCGGCTTGCAGGCAGCTGTGCAGCAGCACCTGAGGGGGATGTGGCTGTGAAAGTGGCTGCCATCTGGAGCCGCTGGTTTTGGTGAGCCCCATACCAGAGGCTGTAGGGGAAGTGGCAGCGTAAGGAGCAGAACCTGCTACTGTCCTTTGTTGCATCTTCCCTGCCTGCTCCGGGGCAGGGGGCTGCCTGCGCCTGGCTTGGGAGCTCAGAAGGTGGCTGAGCAGTCCTCGGGGCAGATGTGAGCCAGAAGATGCTACCTCATCTTGGACCCTGGTTGTGCGTCCCCAGTGCCCTGGCCCAGCAGGGCTGACAGCAGCGGTCAGGCCCCTCCGTTTAAGTGCCAAGTCCCCTCCCATCCTCTTCTGCTGGAAATTGCTGGATTCCTCTGCCTGGGTGGGGGAAGGATTATATTGCCAGTGACTACAAAAATAGGGTGAGAATCTGGCATTTTGTGTGGTGTATGTTCTGGGGGTGATAAATGTCACCTTGGCGCTTGGGGGACTAGTTGCACTTTCTTGCAGCTTCCACGTGCTTGTTAGGGCTCGTTTCCAGTGAGCTAGGTCTGTGGGTGAACCGCTCCTCACCAGGGCAGGGGGTGTGGGGCCGCAGCTCTTTTCTGTGCCTGAGCTGGGAGCCGTCAGGTTGATCCCTGGAGCCTGGGTGTCTCTTGATGCCCAACTAAGCCTGCTCCCTGGGCAGCAGTGCAACTTGGGTATATCGCCAGGCATCTGCAGGCAAAAGAGTTTGAGCCCTGTGCTGGGTAAAAATCTTTGTTCTAGCCATGATGCTCTGAAATAACGGCAGTGGCTTGTTCTGGCAGCAGCTTGCGTGTCCGGGGCAGCTGGGGTGATGGGGTGCAGTGTTGGATACAGCCAGAGGTGCAGCAGAGAACTGGATGGCCTGAAACCGGGCTCTGGGCGCTCGCTGCGCCCAGGCGGTGCTGGTGTTAACAGGCCTGGCAGCTCCTGGGTGATCCGCTCTCCAGCGGTCTGTTCTGGTATGAACTTGCCCTCTAGTGGCTGCAGACCCAAATGGTTTTTTGTGCCCCTGGGGCCGGCTCCTGCCCCTGTAGAGATTTGCCTCTGACCCAAAGCTAAAGCCGGTGGGTGGGTGGGAAGGGACTGGAATAGCTGTTGAGGCTGCCTTCTCCTGGGGAACAACCGCCTGCTTCCTGAGCAGGCCTGGGGACACGGGGGGTGGCCTTCTGCAGCTACGGACTCCAGCTGGAGCCTGCGTGGGCAGCAGGAAGGTGGCCCGACACTGCTCTGCTGCCTGGCTCCCAGCCCTCGATGGGAGTCTGCCCAGTGCACTCCAGCAGGGTAGTGGTGACTTAGACACTGTGTGCGCTTCAGCCCGTCTCCTGGTGGGTTGGAGGGGACACAGCATGCCCCAAGGTCTAGGGCTCGTGCTGACGCCTGCTGTCTTCTCTCCTAGGAGTTATGAAGACATGCTGGTGGACGAAGTGGGTCCTGACCGGTACTACTGGGCCCCCCTGGCTCAGCACGAGCGGGGCAGCCTGGCTAGTCTGGACAGCCTGCGGAAGGGAGGTCCGGCCCCGGGTAACTGGCGCCAGCCAGAACTGCCAGAGGTAATAGCCATGCTGAGCTTTCGGCTGGATGCTGTCAAGTCCAACGCGGCCGCCTACCTGCAGCACCTCTGCTACCGTAACGACAAGGTGAAGACGGAGGTGCGCAAGCTGAAGGGCATTCCTGTGCTGGTGGGGTTGCTAGACCATCCCAAGAAAGAGGTGCACTATGGTGCCTGTGGAGCCCTCAAGAACATCTCCTTTGGCAAGGACCAAGACAATAAGATTGCCATCAAGAACTGCGATGGGGTACCGGCTCTGGTGCGCCTGTTGCGGAAGGCCCATGACATGGACCTCACAGAGGTGATCACAGGTAATGGCTCCAGGGAGGAGAGGAGGGGCTAATCCGTTGGGTGAGGGATGCACAGCGCAGGTTTTTAAGCCCGCGTGGTCTGATTGATTGCCTCCCACTTGTGGCACTGCAGGAACACTGTGGAACCTGTCCTCACATGACTCGATCAAGATGGCCATTGTGGATCATGCACTACATGCCCTGACCGATGAGGTTGTCATTCCCCACTCGGGCTGGGAGCGGGAACCCAATGAGGACTCAAAACCCCGCCATATCGAGTGGGAGTCGGTGCTCACCAACACCGCTGGCTGCCTTAGGTATGGGAGGGGTGCTACCAACTGCCGGCAGAGAGCTGGCGTGGGTCGGGGCTGCTGTAATGTCCTTCCTGGCTGCTCCTGCTAGCTTTCTGGGACTGCCAAAGGATGTCTGCAGAGGAGCTGCTCTCCTAGGACAGCTACTGGTGATGCAGTCCTTGATTTTGGAGGTGTTTCTCTCAGTGGAGGGGAGCTCCAGGAGTCTTTCTCTGGTTTGAGCTCTACTGGGTGCAGGCTGTTCCTCGCCTGTCCTCAGCTGTCTCTCCCATGACGGTTCTCTCCTGCCTGCCAGGAACGTGAGCTCAGAGCGGAGTGAGGCCCGTCGGAAGCTGCGGGAATGTGACGGCCTGGTGGATGCCCTGATCTATATCGTCCAGTCTGAGATCGGCCAGAAGGACTTGGACAGCAAGGTACCACAGAGGGGGTGTTGTCGGGGCACACGTAGAGCTCTGCCCTTGTCAGCCAGCTCTGGTAGTGCTCTGCTGTTCATGGTGGCTGAAGCTGGGTTCATCCCAAGACAGATGAAGAATGGACGGGGGCGATCTTCACTGGGGAGGGATTTGGTTTGACAGGACTAGGTTGGGAAAACCCGGTCCAGGCTCACACCTTTCCATGATCTCTGCCTGGGAAGAGAGAGCCTGTGTGGGGTGTGACCTGGGTACTGTTTGGCCAGGAGGTGACTGGCACTCAGCCTGCAGTTTGCAGTAGGAATGGCCCTCCAACAGGGGTCTAGTGGTGTCACTCATCCCCACGCTGGTATCCTCTGGCTCCCTGATCTGCCTTGACAAGACGTTGGCTTGAATTTTCCTTGAGACTTCCCTTGAACCTTTTGTGCTTATGGCAGAGAGATTTTTTTGGCCCAGCAAAGTATGAACTCATGCCAGCAGAGCTGGCTGTCCCTCCTTTGGTATGGGAGTATGCTCCAGCTCCATCCGAGATGGAGCTGCATATCCCCCTGGTCCCAGTTCAGTGCCCCTTGGCCTGGCTCTGGGTTGCAAGCTGTGATGGGGCCCTCACTCAGAGACATGGGATGGGCATGTGCTGCTCCAAGTCAAACTATCTGGCTTTCTCTCTAGCTGGTGGAGAACTGTGTGTGCCTGCTGAGAAACTTGTCCTACCAAGTCCACCGTGAGATCCCCCATGCTGAGCGCTACCAGGAGACACCTCTGGCCCCTGCCAACAATGCTGGGCCCCATGCCGCAAGCTGCTTTGGTGCCAAGAAGGGCAAAGGTTTGTTGGGTGGCAGCAGCGTGGAGGGAGGTGGGATAAGGACAGATCCACTACAGTGGAGCTTGAGGGTGGTCTGGGGTCTCTGTGCTCCTACTCTGGCATCTCTTGTGTGAAGGCTAGACTGCAGCTTTCTCTGGAGACACAGTGGCCCATGCCTCCCCTGCCTTTGGGAGCTACTGCTTGGCTTACCCAAAGCATTTGACACAAGCTAATGGTGGGTTTCTGTGGTGGTGGGATGGTGATGGATAGATGTCCACTAACTCCACACCTTCCCTTTTCTCCTGTGTTGCCCCTTCCCCTTCCCTTTGCTTTCTTGCCAAATGATCTGCCCCATGATGCTGTCGGCACTTCTCTCCTCCTGCCTCCCCTCTCTCCTGTCCTTCTCTCCGCTTCGCCAATAGACGAATGGTTCTCCAGAGGTGAGTGTGCTCTTGGTTTTAATTTTTCCATGGTTTGATTGGGTGCTTTCTCTAGCCCTCTTTGTTTCCCCCACCACCACCAGCTGGGCACATACTGCCTGCAGTGTAGCTAATGCCCTTGATGTCCCCTCCTGGGACGTGCTGGTAGCTTAGCTTCAGCTCACCTCTGGGCTTGTTCTTGTAGCAAGTGGCAAAGAGCTGTTGGGCTGATATGGGTGGAGAGAGGAGGTGTCTTATGCCTCTCTGCTTGCCCTTTGAAGGTAAAAAGCTCCCCGAAGACCCTGGTGCCGATACAGTGGATTTTCCCAAAAGAACAACTCCAGCCAAAGGTATGTTTCTCAGTGCATTTGTGCAGGGCTTGGGTGTGCAGGGCTGCTTCTCCACAAGCAGTCCAGGAGAGGAGTGAGTAGAGTTGATTTCCCATTGAAGTGAGTCTCTCAAATGGGCAGAGGTTTGGTTTGGAGGGGCTATGTTTCTGGTTGCCCAAGTGCCTGTTAAAACACTAGCTCTGCCACAGACAGTTGTGAGGATGCTCGTTGTGCTTGGAGGAGGTCAGCGCTGCCTAAGGACAGGCTTCCTGGGGCTGCAGAGGGAGCTATTGCCCTAGGGACTGGGGGACAGCATGGTGACAGAGCCCTAGGAAGGGCAGGCCTCTAGGGTGGTCTCAGACTTCTCCTGGGCATGAAGAAGAGGCAGGATTTCAAGCCAAAAAAAACCCCGCCTTAAAGTGTTCTCCAGCGTGAGCATGAGGAAGGGTCATTCCAGGAAGCCTCTGGGGACAGGCGTCTTGCTGCCTAGCGGGCTGTGAATCACAGCCCCTCTCTGGCTGGCCAAGCCGTGGGCATTAGCCTAGCCCAGGGCTTGAGTTCAGCTCCCTCTGCCCCAAAAAACCCTGTGGTTTCTGGGGGGACCCTGGTGCTCCCAGGGGTATGAAGAGTCCAGCTAGAAGAATCACACAGAAACTTAGGACAGACCTGACCTTGTGAGCAGCTCAGATATGTGGTGGTGGCTCCTCAGGCTGACCTGGGCTGTGGGAAGAGTCGGCACCCATCTCTGGTGGAAGCCTGAGAAGCCACCTGCTCTGTCTTTGGGAGCTGGGGACATCTCTCCCCGCAGCTGAGGACAGAGCAAGCTGGAAAACCTGGCCTTGCAACTGTGAACTGCAATCTCACTGCTGCTTTAGAAGTCACTTCTGGGCATATGTTTCCATGGAAAAGCATTAATACTTGAAGGCCTGATCCCTGCCTGCTTGCTAGGGTAGTGGAGAGCTGGAGACCTGGTGCCTTCAGTCTCTGAGGATAAGCTGAACCCAGCCTTCTTCAGTGTGGTGTTGGTGGCCACTTGCTTGGGGTGGTTTCCCCTTCTTCCCACTGAGAGTGTGGGCTGAGCCTTTTGCTACCACAGCGCCCGGCTGCCAAGCTTGCTGCCCCACCACGTGCCCTTGCCTGGGTTGGGTACTTCTCAGCCAGGTATTGTACTGAAACTGAGGTCTCCTTGCTGATGCTAGCGGTGCTGTCGTTCAGCCCCAACCTCTCCTGAGCTGCAGCAGTGGGTTGGGGACTGTGGGCAGCAGCCATGGCATCCTTGATCAGGGCTGGTGCTGGGGCCTGGGGTTTCTGGTACTGTGGGGCAGCCTGGCCCCCTCTGTACCGAGGACCCAGCCTCCAGGGAGCCGTGAGCCTGGGTAAAAGCTTCCAGCCTCGTCTGCCCAGCAGTGCTCCTTTGAGTCAGATGCTAACAGAGCCCTTAAGTCCTTCCTACCTGTGTTCTTCTGGCAGGCTACGAGCTCCTCTTCCAGCCAGAAGTGGTCCGGATATACATCTCCCTTCTAAAGGAAAGCAAGACTCCAGCCATCCTAGAGGCTTCGGCGGGAGCCATTCAGAACCTGTGTGCTGGCAGTTGGACGGTGAGCGCCCCGTGGAGCTGGCTGTGTCCACCTCCATCTGTGCTGCAGGGGAGGGGGCCATGGGGAGCAGGGAGCATCACCCTTGGGGTACCAGCAGAGCTGTAGATGGCCAAGGCTCTGCTGCTTCAGGCTGTTCACTTTGTGCATGGCTCACTGCCCAAGAAGATGCCGTTCAGCAGCACGGTTCGGGTGTGGACCAGGTCTCTCCTGTGCTGTTACGGGCTCTGTGCTCCCTGCCAGCTGTGCCTTCCCGAGGGCTGCCTGTCTGCGTCCCGGCCCGCAGCCAGCTCCCTGCCATTCTTTCCCTTCCGTAGGCTGGGGGCAGGGGATGAAGGGCAGGGGATGAAGGTTTGGGGCTGCTCTGCATGTGTGTATGGAAAGACCATCAGAGAAATCTTGCTTGCCTGGCCTGCAGGGGGGCTGTGGGACAGGAATGGGACCTTTGCAGGCTGTCTCAGTGTGGGTGAAGCCAGGACCCTCAGCTCCCAAGATGAGGGTGGGTGGCAAGGCTCCCAGTGGTGTCCCCAGCCCCAGGAACGGGGAGAGACTCTGCCTGCCCAGCTTACACTGTAGTGCTCTGCCTCTCCCTTGCAGTACGGCCGGTGCATCCGCTCGGCGCTGCGCCAGGAGAAGGGACTCTCCGCCATTGCTGACCTCCTCACCCACGACAGCGAGCGAGTGGTGAAAGCAGCATCCGGAGCCCTGCGCAACCTGGCTGTCGACTTGCGTAACAAAGAGCTGATAGGTGAGGGCTGCGGAGGAGAGGACATGGTGCTTTCCGTATCCATCTGGGTTAGGCAGGAACTTCCTCCTGATGTTGGGCATGGCATCAGCCCAGCATCTGTCTACTGCTCCTCTCCCAGAGCAGCATGTGCTGAGCTCCACTGAGAAGGACATCAAAATTGGTCACCCGTCCCTGATCCTTCTGCAGTGATGATTTTTTTTTTTTTTTTCCCCCCCTTGCAGTCCTCTTCCTTGCTTACTCATGCGCAGCTCTTTCCCCTTCCCAGGTAAACATGCCATCCCCAACCTAGTGAAGAACCTGCCTGGAGGCCAGCAGACCCCAGCCAAAAACCTCTCTGAGGACACAGTGGTGTCAATCCTCAACACCATCAATGAAGTAATCGTAGACAACCTTGAGGCTGCCAAGAAGCTGCGGGAAACGCAGGGCATTGAGAAGTTGGTGCTGATCAACAAATCTGGGTAGGTTCTGCTTGAAGGATAATGCAAGGGGCAGAGCGGGGCTTCTCCAGGAGCTTCCTCAAGGCCATGGGTATTTCCAAACATCTCTTCCTCCGCCTCTTTCTAGGAACCGCTCAGAGAGAGAAGTCCGAGCAGCCGCCCTCGTCTTGCAGACAGTCTGGGGATATAAAGAGCTGCGGAAGCCCCTGGAGAAGGAAGGCTGGAAGAAGTCAGATTTCCAGGTGTGGGGATGGGGGAATGGGGATGCCCTGTTGTGGCTGGGGCAGTAGGTAGGGTCCTGCAGCAGGGAGAAGGGTGTTCCTGGAGCTCAGCAGTACTGGATTTCAGCTCTTACCCTGCTGGTGGGATTGGAGACCCTTGAAGGTGTCCCCTCTGCTGTTTCTCAGGAGATGGCTGGCAGGAGGCCGCTACTAGGGAAGAAACACCCTGTAAAGCCTTAAGCCCCGTGTGCCACACAAGCATGCAGATCTGCAGGCAGGAGAGTTTGCAGCACTAAAAGCCACTGTGGCAGTGCTGAAGACCAAGGTCCTCCAGGGCTTGGTTTCTTTCCCAAAAGCTGGGGAAAGTCCAGCTTCTGTCCTTGCTTCTTAAGGGCTGGGTGCTGCCCTCACCCAGTCCAGGCAGGCTGCCCCCACTCTAATGTGGGTGCAGCCATGGGCTCTGGAGCACCCTCTGGTCGCTTGCTCAAGGGCTGTGGGAGGGTTCCTGGGTCTGTCCTGGTGTTGGGGGCTGGAGGGGTGGGATGTGCTGATGGGGGGGAAGGAGCATCTGGGCCAGGGTCTGAGTGATCACTGTCTGATGCTCCAGGTGAACCTGAGCAATGCCTCTCGGACCCAGGGAGGCAACTCGTTTGATGACAGCACCTTGCCTCTCATCGACAGGAACCAAAAAACAGGTATGTGCCTTCAGCACCTGTCCCCATGGTTGTCCTTCCACCTTGTGGGTACCCAGAACAGCTGGCCTTTGTCTCCTCCCTGCTCTTCAGCCCTGGCTTTCTTGGCAGCCACAGCTGCTCACACAAGGCCATCAGTTTGGGCTTTAGATGGCTTCTCAGGGCTAGAAATGATGCATGCAGTTAACGTAGGTCCTGTAGCATCCTTGGGTCGACAGTGCTGTGGCTGCAGCCGGCTCTGAGCTCCTCTAGCTGGGGTAGGCAGGGGTTCCTCTGCTGCTCGTGGCTGCAGGGGCTGTGTCTGATCTGCTGCTCTCCCATGCTTGTAGACAAGAAATCTTCCCGGGAGGAGATCCAGATGAGCAACATGGGACCAGGTAGGAGCGGGACTGAAAGAGGGGCATCTTGCCCCCTTGAGGGGGCAGAGCTCACATCTCCTCTGGGGATGATGCTGCCTCCCATGGAGGTGACATGACTGACTGTCCCCTCTCCTGCTCCAGACAACTATTCCACACTCAATGAGAGGGACCACAGCAGGACACTGGACCGATCTGGTGACCTCGGAGATATGGAGCCGGTGAAGGCAGTGCCGTTGATGGTGAGCATCTCTTCCTAATGAGGCAAGAGGGAGCAGGCCTGGGGTGCAGGAGATGACATGTCACTGTCCTGGCTGGCAGGAGGAGGGGAGAACTGGGCTCCCTCAACTAACACCCCCCGCGCCCCACCCCACTCCGTCGCCCCTACTAACCCCCGTGTGTCTGCAGCAGGAGGCGGGGCAGGAATCGCAGCCTGAGGTAGAGGAGGCGGAGGAGGATGCTGCCGTGTTTTCCCCCGTGTCGGTATGTCCCGCAGTGTCCTGCCCAATCTGAACAGCGGTGACCGATCCTGCTGCGCTGTTAGGGGTGCTTTGGCCAGCCAAATTCTGCTTTGATTGCTGCTGCCTGCAATCACTGCCTGATCCGCCGGGGCCATGGTCATGCCTCCACTGCTCGCTCGCTCTCTGGGCGTGCTAACATCTCTCCCTCTCTCTCCACAGCAGAAGATCTAGCTGCCATCCCCACCTCCACTCAGTTTGGGTTGATAATATATTATATATATAAATATATATATATATAACTCTTCGTGGTGGAATGGACTGACTTTTACCTTGTCTTATTTTTGGATTTTTTGCTGGACTGTTTGTGCCAACTAGCCAGCCAAATGACTGGGCCTGGTCCCCTGGGGGCGGCCTGGGCCACTCTGCCTCCTCTAGACCACTGCACCTCCCCGTCTGGGACACCTCAACAGATAACTCTTCCTCCCAGTCCTCCACCACCTCCTTCCTCCAGAGAGCAAAACCTCCTGCCTGACTCTGCCGGATTGACCGGCGCGGATGCTGCAAAAGGACTCCGGATCTCTGCCTCGACCAGGAACTGCCTTCTCTCCCACGCCTTCCCTTTTGCTCGGAATTGTCTGCAGGGAGAGAGACTGGGACCTCACTTGCCGCCTTTTGGTTTTTTGTTTTGTTGCCTATAGGATATATTTTTGTGCGGGATCACTCTTCAACCAGGGCCATGGGGACAAGGGGAGCAGCCCTCCCTGGTGGTGGCGGGACCAGGTTGAGGGGGGCTGGAATCGTGGGGGGTGAGGGGGAGGAAAAACAGCAATAACTTCTCTGGCTTTGTTCTGGATGAGGCTTTGGGGGCATGGGAAGGGGGATCTGGATCTGGCTCTGGATCCTGCAGAGGGGTCTGGGTGGGGCCACTGGCCCCCACCGCCGACTGCGAGGAGGGACCCTTATTTGGGGAGATGGTCAGTGCGGGGAGCTTGGAATGGGCCTGCCTGCGCGGGGGGGATCCCTGCGGAAGGAGGAGATGCGGCAGGGCTTTTGGGGAGAGGCAGGCTTCCTGGGGCGCGCCGCGTGCCAGGCGCTGGCAGGGCTGCGAGCAGGCAGAGCCAGGACCCCCCTCGCCCCCGCGCGCCAGCTGCCCGCGGTGCTGCCCCTCTAACTTTCTCTTGACACGTGCCTTTCTTTTGCCACTGTGAAATAGCTCTTTGAATCGTACTGTCTAGCTTCTTCGCTGGGGAAGGGGTGTTTCCTGGGCTTCTGGCAGGGCTGAGTGCTTCCATTCCCCGCCAGGAGCCTTAACTATCTGCAGTGGGGCTGGAAGCCTGTTTTGGGGGGGATCCCAGACCCCTGCCCTCACTGATGGGGTGCAGGGCTCTCATCTGCATCCTGTCCTGGGGAGACTGGGCTGCCACGGGAGCTAGGACATCACCTCCTCCTCTCTGCTGCGGTGGTGGGGGGCACATCTAAGTGCTGTGATCTTTTGGGGAGCCCTTGGGCTCCCTGTGCAACTGGAAGCCTCTGTAGGAGGCTGCAAACTGGAGCGGGAGCCCTCCCCAGCCTGGGGCTCCCCTGAGCTGCGGGCTGCCGGGGAGCAGGGCGGCTGCAGCAGGCAGAACTGGTGCCTTGCTCCTGCCTGCTCCTCTGCCCCAAAGCCCCTCCCGGCCCCGGCGGAGCCCCCCCCGGCTCCAGCCCCACCTCAGCTCAGTTTGGTTTTGTTCTGGGGTCTAACTCTTCTCTTTTCCTTTAAATATGTAAAACACTAATTCCTTTTTTAATTTTTAATTCCAAATGAACCAAAAAAAAAAAAAAAAAATCTTCCCCCTTCTCTCCTCCCCTGCCCGGGCTCTCCTGGGCCACCCCTGCCCTGGCAGGGAGCGGGGCTGGGGAGGCGGGGAGCGGGGAGCAACAGGCTCTTCCTTGTCTGATTCCTGTGCACACTCTTGTAACGCTTTTAAAACAAAATGATTTTTTTATATAAATAAAGTTTTTAAAGTGCGTCTGTGTGCCTTCCACCTAAGGCTGCCACCTTGGCGTTTTTAGCTTTGCAGTTGGCACCAAGTGTCTTTTCCAGGGGCAGGGCTGTGCTCTTCAGTGTTTCTCGGCCACGTGTGGCTCTGAAAGATGCCAAAGCACCAAAACTTTGCCTTGTACTGAGCTCCTCCTCATTGTTGCAGGGAGCTTGGGGCTGCTCAGGAGGTCGCTGAGCGCCCTCCCTCTCCCCGGAGCATCAGGGCTTCCTGCTGGGAAACCTTTCCCTGAATTTTCCCTCTCTTCTGGTGGCCGGTAGGCTTTGCACAAGTGAAGAAATAGCATAATTTCTGTAGTGCTGAGTGTGTCCTTAAAAAACCGAGGTGGGGGAGCCCTCTGGAGCAGGAGCAAGGGCTACCGAGTAGGGCTGGGCTGCAAACCTGCTCCTCCCTTCTGGGAGCACCGCAGCCAGGCTGGAACATGGCGTGAACTCACTTTGCCTTCACCTGTGTGTGCGTGTGAAAATAAATCCAGAAGGGAATTCTGTAAATTTGTGGAAATACCTTTTTAGAAGCAGTTTTCTGGCTTTACTTCGAACCGGTTTTTTTACTGAGGCTGTGTTGCTGTTGGAAAGGTTTCCCTGTGGCGCAGAGCAGCTCTTTGCCCTGCGGTAGCAGGATGCGGGCCTGCGGTGACGACTTCCTCCGTGGTGCAGCAGGGCTGGAGCTGGGGCTGCTCCCCCCGGGAGGCCGGGGCTGCTCTCTGCCTTGCAGGGGGAAGGCAGCCGGGGCAGAGGCGCCCCTGGCTTGCAGCACCCTGGGAGATGGGGACCCAAGGCACCCGTGGGCGGTGGGGAGCACTGAGGGATGCACCTGGCTTTGGGGGGGCTCCAGCCCTCCCACCTTGCCTTGCACCCTTGTCCCCAAAGCCACCAGCGAGCGGAGCGAAGGCAAGGCCAGGCGTAGGTGTTTTATTGCTTCAGGCGGAGGGGACGGTGCCCAGGACGTGCGGCTTGGCAGAAGCAGTGCTGGGGACATTCGGCTCAGCAGAACCAAGGCTGGGGACGTTGGTGGGTGGGACAATACAAGGGGTGTTTGGCTCAGCAGGGGCGATGCCCGGGATGCCTGGCCTGGTAGGGAAGATGCCAGGGGTGCTGATGGTGGGGATGATACCAGAGACGATTCCGGCAGGGAGGGGGGCCGCGTGCCGGGGGTCAGAGGAAGAGCTTGTCGTGGCAGGCCTGGCAGTACATCTTGTCGCCGCGCTCGCGGAAGCTGCCTTTCTGCAGCTGGCCCAGGCAGTAGGCGCAGATGAAGTGCTCGGGGTGGTACTTGCGCCCTGCAGCTGTGACGCAGCGGCCGGTCACGGGGCGGCCGCAGCCGTGGCAGATGCTGCCCTGCCGCTGGTGGAAGTGCAGCTCGCAGTAGGGCCGACCCTCCAGCTCGAAGAAGGAGCCGCTGGCGAAGCCGTTCAGGCACTCCTGGGGGGAAGGAGACGAGGAAGGCTGGTGCAGCCTCAGGTACGCGCTCACCGCTGTGTCCCCACCGGGTCGCCACCCACTCACCGCGCACACGAAGCACTCGGGGTGCCAGACGCCCTGCAGGGCCGACAGGTAATTGTCCACCACGGAGCGCTCGCAGCCCTGGCATTTCGGGGCAAACATGGCCAGGAAGTCCTGGCGGCAGTACGGCTTCCCGCTCCGCTCGTGGAAACCTGTGGGGAGGGCGTCAGGATGGGCGCCCACCGGGGGGGAGGCTGGCGGGGGGGCGGTGGGACATGGCCACGGGGGTGCCTGGGGTCGGAGGCGAGGGAAAGACCACGGGGGGATTTCGGATGGGGCAACGGGTGGAAGGGCTGGGCTACGGGGGGATACCCAGAGTGGGGGCAATGGGGGCAGGACCCCCACACCTCTCCCCTGGGACATACCGTCATCTCCGAACACTTTCCCGCAGTGGGCACAGAAGAAGTGCTCGGGGTGCCAGGTCTGGTCCAGGGCCGTGAGGACTTTCTGCAGGAAGAGGTGAGGTGAGGCGAGGCGGCCGGTGGCGGCGGGGGGTGGCGTGGGAGGCCGGGGGGCTTACCTCACGGATGGGGCCGGCGCAGTAAGCGCAGCGGGGGGAGAAGGCCTGGTGGTAGTCCTCCTCGCAGTACGCCCGCCCGCCCCGCTCGAAGAAGGGCTGGCCGCCCAGCTCCTGCCCGCAGCAGGCGCAGGTGAAGTGCTCGGGGTGCCAGGTTTTGCCCAGGGCTGTGAGCACCTGCGAGGAGGCGGGGGGCAGCGAGAGCAGCTCCAGGGGATGCCGTGAGCCGAGGGGAGAGGGGCGCCGGTGTGGAGGCGCGGGGGCTCACCTTGCCGGCAATGGGCTTGCAGCAGGCGGCACAGGTGCCAGCGGGAGCGGCTGTGATGCCCAGCTCCTGCAGGTCCCGGGTGAGGCTGCCCAGCATGTTGTCCAGCAAGGGCTCCGCTGGCACCCCGGCCCCCTGCCCCACAGCCGCTAGCTGCAGGAGGAGGATGGTGAGGGCTGGGCGAGGGCTAGGCCCCCAGCCGCCCTTCCCCCGGGCCAAGGCTCACCTTGCTCTGCATGTGGCCCAGGTCGGCCAGGAGCTCGTCCAGCTGCTGGGCGGCCGCCGTGGGTGGAGGCGAGGGGAGCAGCGGCTGTGGGACCGGTACGAGGCTACTGGGCACAGCAGAGAGTGAGGGATGCTGTGGCTTCTGCCCGGAGGCTGGAGGGTGCCTGGGACTGAGAACCCCCGCAAGATGCTGCCCTTTTCCCATCGGCCACAGCAGGGGACAGGGGCCCTCCCTGGGGACATGCTGGCAGGGGTGGCCACATGCGGCAGGGAGGGGGCTGCTCAAAGCCCAGCCCTCGCCCTAGTAGTGCTGCAGGGATGCAGGATACAACCCCCACCCCAGCTCGCGGAAGGACCTGTTTTTTGGGGGGACACGCAGGAGGCCAGGTGACCCCAGAGGATGTGTCCAAGCAACAGAAAGGGTAGCCCCAGGTGGCTTTGCCCTCCCATGGCCGCGTTTTACCTGTACGCTGTCTTCAAAACCTCTCCTGGAGGCTGAGCCCGAGGCGGCAGCTGCACCTGGAAGGACAAACCCTTGCGGCCGAGCCCACAGGGTGCTCCCCTGGCACCCTTCGCTGCCTGCCCAGCACCGCTGCCCCAGTCATGAGCTGAGCAGGGTCTCAACCGCCAGCCCCACCATGTTGAGGCGTTACCTTTGGGGCCGCGGAGGTAGGGGGCTCATGGCCACGGGGCGCTGGGGGCCCGGCTGTGGCCGGATCCTGCTTGCAGGAGCTCGGTGCCTGCAGCGTGCAGTCCTTGGAGGCTGGGTGAGAGCTCTGCTCCAGTTCTGCCAGCAAAGCATCTGCACAGAGAGACCCGGGTCGGGCACCCCAGCCACTGGCTGCCCTCCCTGCCTGTGCACACCCCCAAGCGGTTCTGTGCCACTCCTGAAATCTCAGGAGCAAAAGTAGCGTCGTAGCAGCTTCTGCCAGCCAGGTGCCAGGGCCCCGAGGGGCTGTGGTGGCCCTGAGCACCCTCACCCGGACCCCCATCCCCAATGCAGGATGCACCCGCCGTGCTGCACAGCCTTCCTGAAGTGTGGGGGACCGCTGGCAACCGCGGTCCTGCTTCCCCCGCACACCGTCTCTGGCTTATGAAGAAACATCCACCAGCCCTTAAATTCATCCCAGCACAAGCCCTGCCACGAGAGCGCTAAACCTCAGTGCTTTCTGTGCACCCAGAGCGGCGCTTCCCCCAGGGAGGGCAAAGCGCTTTCTCTTTCCGCTTTTACCTCGCCACCTTGGCCGTCCCTCGGCATCTCGCCGCCCTCACGTCGGGAAACAGGGGAGGTGCCCCCTGCAGCTTGGCTGCTTCCCTGACCCCGTCTCCCCCATCCCGGCCCAGGGATGACCCCCAGCACCCTTGGGTGTTGTTCCGCACCCTCGGCCTGCTCGGCCCCATTGCGTGCAGCCAGGATTGCATTGCTGCTGCAACGCATTTCCTGCCTCCAAGCGCTCTCCATTTTCGGCCAAGCGCTCGCTCAGCCACCTGGGCCCCGTTTGGCCCGAGATGGGAAGAGGCACAGCAGGGAGTGTGGCTCCATTGCTGCCCCCTCTGCAGCATCCCTACCTGACCCCGAGGTAGAGGAAGGACAAGGCTCCCCCGAGCCACCAACAGCACGACCCCGCACCAAGCCTGGGCACGGGACTGGCGCTGGAGGGGCCCAGCTTACCTAAATCCTCCATCCTGCCTCGGCATGGGGTCCCGGCGGCGGGAGGCTGGGGCTGGGGCAGCGCCTGCAGGGCGGCAAGCTGGCAGGCTGGGCTGTGCGGGCTTTCGGTTCTGCTCTCCGGCCTCGCCTCCGCCCGCCCCCAGGGCTGGGGTTTGTCGCTTGGGGTTTTCCTTTGTGGGTTGTGCACTGTGCAGCACGTGTGACGGGCAGCAGGCAGAAAGCGGTAGCAGAGGCTGGGGCAAGAGGATTGGGGCTGGAGAGGGAAGAAACTGGCCAGCAGATTGTCCAGGGAGCTCCTGACTCAAAAACATTCGAGCTCCTTGTGCTTCTTGTGCTTCTTGGCTGGAAGCCAGAGCACATGTGTCCTGCAGACCCAGGCCCTTTCCAGAAGCTACCAGCCACTTGTGATGACGGATGGCATCCCTGCGCCGGGTGGAAATGCATTTGTGACCGTGTGATGGAGGCAGGCACAGGACTCGCGGTGCCGGCATGCTCCAACACAGCCTGGCTTTTGGGGGATGCTTTTGGAGCCTCATCTTGGATTTCCAGGTAACGACGAATCCCTTTGTGTCACTTAGAGCCAACGTGAGTGCAAGGACTTGGCTCGCTGCAGCAGTGCAGGCGGTGGTGACGCTGCCGAAGCTGGTGGCTGTGCTGTGCTCTCCCTGCATTAATGCTTTGGGCCACTTAAAAGTTTCCCAGAGGTGCCACGCAGGCAGCTGCTGGGTACAGCTCAGCCACGACGCTACAGGCATCAGGATACACCCGCTCAGCACGTCACCGCTGGCCAGGCACAACACCCAGCAGCAGACCAGAGCAGTGATCTGTGCTGGTAAGTTGAGTGATTTACCCACCATTGGTGCTTTTCTGCTTCTCCCGAGCTAGACGGCTCCACTCTCCGGGCTCCCCATGCAGCCGTTTCAGGCGATGAGCCCACGAGCACCTGAATACGTGTCTTGAGGCAGGAGCAACGCAGGTGTTCCTGGCAGAGACGCAGGTTGAGATGGCAGTCTGCCTGGCCCCGAGACGCAGGCACGGGTCCCTCGCTGTTTGGGACCACTTGGGAAGGCAGACCCGCAGGTCCTGCTGTTATCCCTCGTGCCTCCACCGATGCCCAGCTCCTGTGAGGGTGATCTAGTGATATTTACAGCTTGGCTTTTTAGCAGAGAACTCTTTTGGCACTGCTTAGAGCATCCAGTGGATGTTGGAACAGCTCCAACGGACTAGTTGTTAGTCATCTGGGGTGGCGGGATGAAGCGGAGGCTGCTGCAGTGGAGAGATGTAAGGAACTGGCATATTCATTGCACCAGTGGACAGGAGAACGGCAGGAGGTGGCAGTGCGATGATGCCCACAATCAAAACAGGCCCCAGACCTGAGGTGTAGACATCTGGGATGACGTGGCGGGGGAGCATGGCACCAGGATGCTCCCCCTGTCCCACCACAACCCTCTGGCTCCCGTTTCTCCCCCAGAGCTGCTTTTCCAACCTGCTGCAAACCCCACACTGCTGCTGGTGCGCTCCCCCTTGCTGGTCTGTCATCCCATCGCAACATCCCTGCCCCACTCTCATTAGAGCCGGGTGCGGTCACTAATCCTAGATGGCAGGCGCATGGCTTGATGTGTCCTTTGTGCTCTTGCTTGGGTTTTTTGGAGGAGGCGTCACCTTCTGGGTGCGTGGATAACATCTCGGGCACCTTGGCTACCAGCCCCACGCAAGTCTGCAAGCTTCACAGCACCCTTGCTAGGCTCCTCCTGAGTTCAGGCTACCTGGAGGTTTCAAGGATGCTATAAAAAGCCTTGGGAGCAAAAGTTACGAACCATGCAGCCAGAGCCCCTGGCTCCCTGCTGCTGCTCCTGCGGGTGTGCCACGCTCCTTGCCGTGTCTCACCTGGGCCATGCCTCCCACGCTGTGGGTACCGCTTTGATCTCGCTCCCATACTCTCTGGCTTTGCCTCTCCTGCCAGCCCTCCATTTCATCCCCAGGGAAGAGGCTCGTTCAGAAAAAAATAAAGCATTCCAGATAAAGCCAAATAAGCCTCATTTTTCTCCCAGCATTGCCAGGCGAGAGGAGCCCCAGTTCTGTGCGCAGATTCGCCGTGGCAGCTTTATGCCTCATCGGGAGAGCTTTCAAGAGATCCGCAAAGAAAGGGTTGCAATCAAGCACTGCACTGCCTCCAGGTGCGTGATTTTCCACAAAATGGCCCAGAAACACAAGATGTGGCTGCTTTGGAAATATTACGGATCCTGGGGAAGGAGAGGTTCACCTCAAGGCCAAACAACAGCAAGTGGGTCTCTGTGGCAGCAGACCAGCGGGATGCAGCCATCTGTCGGCACCTGGAAGAGGGTCTGCAGTCGGGACCTGTAAACATCCACGGGCACCCGCAGGCTCTGTCGACGACTGGGCTGAGCCTGCTCCTCCCGAGCCCACTGAGCTCCGGCGCAGTGGGAGCTGCAGCGCCCTGCACAGCTGAGGAGTGAACGCTTGCTGCACGGGTCAAGCTGACGCGGTCTCGGCCACCCATTCTCACCCATTCTCATCCCATCTGCACCGTCAGGGCGGAACAGGGTTGAATTAAGCCCCTTTGTACCAAGCTGGCACGCCGAGGTTCACTTTATTATGGACACCCCACGTTGGTGACAGCTCTTTTGTTACCTGCCCCCAGTAGGGACCAGCAAGGCACCATCTCAGTGCCCCTGTACTCGGCACTGGTGAGGCCGCACCTCGAGTACTGTGTTCAGTTTTGGGCCCCTCGCTACAAGAAGGACACTGAGATGCTGGAGCATGTCCAGAGAAGGGCAACGAAGTTGGTGAAGGGTCTGGAGCACAAGGCTGGGGAGGAGCAGCTGAGGGAGCTGGGGTTGTTTAGCCTGGAGAAGAGGAGGCTGAGGGGAGACCTTATTGCTCTCTACAACGGCCTGAAAGGAGGCTGGAGCCGGGGGGGTCGGTCTCTTCTCCCCAGTAACGAGTGACAGGACGAGAGGGAACGGCCTCAAGCTGCGCCAGGGGAGGTTTGGGTTGGATATTACGAAAAACTTCTTCACCGAAAGGGTGGTCAAGCATTGGAACAGGCTGCCCAGGGCAGTGGTTAAGCCTCCATCCCTGGAGGTATTTAAAGAACGGACAGATGTGGTGGTTGAGGACATGGTATAGATGGGCTTGGCAGTGATAGGTTAACAGTTGGACTTGATGATCTTAAGGGTGTTTTCCAACCCGGACGATTCTGTGATTCTATGATTCTTTGATCGCGGGAAAAGCCACGTGGGACACTAAACTGCGAGTCCCATGACACACTGCGGGGCAAGCAATGCTGAGAGCTACCCAAAAGACAAGATGAGGCACTGCTTGTACCACTGCCTTACGGCTACTTTGAGACAGGATCATTGCATCAGACACTTCCCTTTCTGCAAATAACAGAACCTTCCTGTCTGCGGAAGGTTTCGGGTTATTTTTAGACTTCTCAGTGATTTACTCTTCCCCTCCAGTGATAATGTGAGCCCTAGTGTAAACAAGTATTTGGAGCTGTAACTTCATATTATAGAATTTCCCATTATAAAACACAAGCCCAACAGATAGAAATGGCTGAGCTGTGTCCTGATCTGGGCTGTATTTCCGTGCAATGGTTTGCTTAGCCAACCTATTTTAACGAGAATTAAGCAACACCATGCCTTGCCTAAAAAGGAGAAATCAATCACGACAGCGGCTTGAGAGTAACTTCCCACATCGAGACTCTCTAGTTTGAAATAAAATTGGTTTTATTTAAGAATAGATGCAGTGCCATTTCATAGCAGAGAGTATGGGTTAACTGCTGCAGAACAGTTAGTTTGGAAAGTGATGTCAATCAGTTTTCCAGCTGGACAAGTCCTTGGGGAGAGAAAGAATATCTTCAGCCACTTACAATACAAACAGCAGTAGCAGACATTACTTAAATTCTTGCTGAGATTTCCTTCTTGAGAGAGAAACATTTCAATTGAAAGAAAACTAACAGATTGACATTGGACTGACAAAAAGCAAGAGCCAGCCAAACTGCCTCAGTGCTGAAAACGAGCCTCAAACCACTCAGGTAACCAAATCCGGAGAAGGTTTGTACATCGCCTTTAAAAAACACCGCTGCTGAGGAAGCATGCTGCCGCAGCGTCCGCAGGAGGCTGAATCGGCAGCCTCTTGCCTTGGTCTGGAAGGGACAGAAGGAATCCCTGTGTGAGTATCTCGAACTTTTCTAGTTCTTTAACTTCCCCGTTAGGATGTACTCCTCCTCCCCACAGCCCGGGGTCTTTGCCAAGAGGAATCAGACCCTATGCGGTTCTCCACAATATGATGGCTTATTAGGGCACTCTCGGGAACTGAGGAATGGAGATTTGGACACACTTTTGTTTTCTAGTCATACATAATAAAGCTTAGGACTTGAAACTCAAAAGCAGGAGGAAATAAAAGGCAAACCGAGTCATCTCACTGATGGGTATCAGTTTCCCAAACATGATTTACCAGCTAAATGCCTCAGGCTCTTTGAATTCCCTTTTATTTTTGCTGTCTGTAGAGAGGGGATGAAGAGCACCTCATGCTGCTGCTGCGGTGGGGCACCCTTCCCAGAAGGGCACCGCACACCCTTGAAACAAACAGTGGATGTGAAAGCTGGCTTATGCAGAGGAGCTTTCCCCTTCCCACCCCAGAGCAGGAGGCCGACGGGCAGGACGCCGACCGCAGCAGCGCAGCGTGGCCTGCCTTTCTTTGGCTTTCTGTAAAGTACCTTCCACCTGTTCCCCAAAGACAATCTCCCCTGCGTAGGGTAAGTTCTCAAGTTTTGTTTGGACCTCCTTGTGGAAGCTGGAGGCTTGCAGCCAAGCAGACCACCGTGCGTCCACTCCCGGGGCAGCGGCTCTCACCGCCGTATGCCCTGTGTCAACGGCTGCTCGCACCCGATGCCCGGCCAGGTCCGTGCCCTCGAGAATGATGGCCTGGAAGGCTTGACGCCAGTCCTGTGGCAGACGTTTTGCCAGCGCAGAAACTTTCCTCCAGAGCTCAACTTGCCCTCTGGTCACGTAGACTTGATAGTCCACGACACAAAGGGCTGCAGCCGCGGGCCGGTAAGCCCTCTGGCCAAATGAATCCAGGCGTCACAGTTCTGGGTTTTGGGGTGCAGTACCACGCTCCCGGACCGCCTTCTCCCTCGCCATTGCTGCCTTGACTACCATGCTCTCGTGTGCAGGCTGGGAGACGTAACCAACCGCATCCTCAGGGAGGCTGTATTTTCTCTCAAGTTCCTTTGACACAGGAGGAACGGTGTGGGTGTCTGCCACGCTTTCTTCACCAGCTTGTCCATGATAGGATGCAAGGGCATGGCAACTCTGCTGCAGGAGGGCTTTTGATCCAGATACCGATCAGCGAGACTCCCTGTTGACTCCTGGAGTGCAATTAAATGAAATCCAACCAGTTTAGCCAATCTTTTCAACAACTGGGGTAAAGATGGATTTTCTGATGTGGCAGTACTACCCTCTTGTTCTTCTGTTCTAAAATGGCAGGTAAGAGCAGCCAAATCCTCCTCTCCAGAAGAATCATGGCAACAACCCCCGTCCCCAAAATCAACACCTGGCTTCCAGCTGGAGGAGTCACAACCCAGTGCTGGCGAGGCGGGGTGGGGGGCCGCTCTTTCACAGGGGATGATAGCGGCTGTTTGAGACCGCTGGCAGGGGGGCATTCGCCTTGAGGCAACTGCTTCATCCAGCGAGAGAGACCGCTCTCGTGATCCGCAGGACATCCTCGGTGCCCAGAGCACCCCAGCTGCACTGGAGCTCCCCAAAGGCTCTGCGGCAAGTTCTGGAGGTGGCTCCCTTGGTCTTGAGGCAGCCTCAGCAATTAGGAGGAGGGATCGGGCCAGGTCCGGGAGCACAGCCGGCCGCGGAGATTCCCCGGATTGCGGTTCCGGTCCTGACACCGGGTGGAGGGGACGGGGTGGAGACTGGGCACAAAACTGCTTTGTGGCGGCTTCAGCGTTCGTGGGCTCGAAGCTTTTGGGTTCCGTGTGGTTCTTACGTGACAGTGCTGCTTCTGCGGGGGGCGTGGGTCGTCAGGCGCTGGGAAGGCTTTGCTTTGGGGAGGTAGCTCAGGTTTTGGGGGTGACAACAGCGGGCCCTTCAGCAGCGCCCTGCCCCGGGCCCCGCGGGGCGGCACAGCGCGGCCGCCAGCCGCAGCGCTGGGACGGAGCCCTGGCTGCTGCAGGGAAGGCGGGCGGCGCCGGCGGCCACGCCGGCACAGGGCCCGCAGCCCCGCTGGTCGCGGCCCGCTCCCGGGCAGAGGACACAGCGGTCGCGCTTATCTGCCACGGGGACGCGCGGCCGCAGGGGCGGTGCCTGGGCCCTTGGGCGGGCCCGTCCCGTCCCGTCCCGTCCCGTCCCCCGGCGGAGCCCCGGCTCCCGACGCGCCCCGCGGCCGCCGCCGGCGGGGACTACATCTCCCGGCGGGCAGCGCG
Organism: Nipponia nippon; assembly: GCF_047370975.1. Classification (NCBI taxonomy): domain Eukaryota; kingdom Metazoa; phylum Chordata; class Aves; order Pelecaniformes; family Threskiornithidae; genus Nipponia; species Nipponia nippon. The sequence goes on along the minus strand of NW_028262291.1, from coordinate 104,548 downwards.
CATGCGCCGAGGCCAGGCGGAAGTGGGCGGAGCGGCCGCCGCGAGCACCGCCCCCTCTGCGCCGGCCGCCATTTTGTCACCGACTTTCACCCGCCGCCCGACGGGGCGTTTTTTTTTTTTTCTTAAAGGAGAAGCGGCAGCCAAAAGCAGGCCCCGCCGCCAGGCCCCGCCGGAACCGCGAGCGGCGCCGCAGCCCCGCGGCAGGGAGCGCCGCGCGGGGCGGGGGGCGAGCGGCTTCCCCTGCCAGGCCTCGCCCGCGGGGCGAGGGGACCCGGGGGCGGCCGGAGGGGCGCAGGCAGCGGCGGCGGTAGGGAGCCCGGCGGTGCCGAGGGCCGGGCGGCGGGCCGCGCGGCGGCCGGGCGTGCCGGGCGGCGGGCCGGCGGCGCGGCAGGCGGAGGGGCCGCGCTCGGGCGGGCGCTGCGGCGGGGCCGGCCGGGGGGGGAGCGGGAGCGCGATCGCGGCGGCCCCAGCGGCGCCTGCGCGGCGCGGCGCGCGCCTGGGGAGCGGCCCGCTGGTTGGCCGCGCGGCAGCGGGGGGGCGGGCCCCGGCGCAGCCCGGCCGCCCATTGGCCGGGCGGCGCGCGAGCGGCGGAGAAAGGCGGGAGGGCCGCGGGGAGGGGGTAGGCGGGGCCGGGGGCGGGGCCGTCCCTCGCCTCCCGGCCGCGGATTGGCGGGCGCGCGGGGGAAGTGGGTCGCCTCGCGGCCCCGCGTGAAGGTGGGCGGCGGGCGGTGATTGGGCGCGGCGGAGGCGGGCGGGGGAGCCTTGGCGGGCGGGAGGGGGCAGCGCGCAGCAGCCGCGGCCGCGCCGCCCCGATGCCGGCGGGCACCGAGCAGCCGGGGGGCGCCGAGGAGCAGCCGCCCGCCCAGGGCCCGCCGGCGGCGGCAGAGAGGCCGCCGTCCTCGGGCCGCCGCCGCCCGCCGCCGCCCGCCGCCGAGCAGGGGGAGGAGTCCGGCGGCAGCCGGGTGCTGAGGGGCGGCCGGGAGCGGGGCCGGGCCGCGGCCGCCGCCGCCGCCTCGGCCGCGGGGGGAGCCGCCGCCGCTTCCCGCCGCCGTAAGGCCGAGTATCCCCGGCGCCGGCGGAGCAGCCCCGGGGCCCGGCCCGCCGCCGAGCAGCCCGCCGCCGAGACGCCGCCCGCGGCCAGGAAGGCCCCCCGGGCCGGGTGAGTGCCCTGCGGCGCCGGGCTGGGCGCCCGCCCTCCGCGGGGTCGGGGCCGGGGGTGGGGGGCTGGCGGGCGGCCCCGGCCGGGCCGCCTTTCCCCGTCCCGCTCGAGCGGCGCCGGGGCCCCGCCGGCCGTCTCCGGCCGTTGGTGCCCCGCGCCTCCGCCTCTTTGTTCCGGGCCGAGCTGGGCCGGCCCGCGGCCGGTCCCTTCCCAGGAAAGGCAGCGTCCCGAGTGCCGCCCCGCCTGTGGCGGCGGGCGCGAAGCCGTAAGCGCCTCCTGCGTCAGCCGCCCGCTGCGCAGCGTCCTCGGGGACCGCTGCCCCGTCCTCGGTGCGCCTCGGACCCCCGCTGCTTGTGGCTCCGTGCGCCAGAAGTCTGGGGGGGGAGGCGGCGGCATTTATTTTCCCGTGAGGAGATGTCTGCATCTCGCTGCCGCTTTATTTCTGGAGTAGGAAACTGGCCACGTGCACATGGATGCTGGGAGCGCTCGGTAACGTAGCTGGTCGGCCTCCTTCTAACGACAAAGTCCCTCTGATTTAGACGTGACTATTATGGGCAAGACTGGGCTTTTGCCGATGTGTTGCTACAGTTCACCTAAGCTTTCTCCAGATGAAATAATCCACGTTGGTATAAGCAATCTGGGAATGAGGCAACGGGTCTGTCCACAGTTGGGAATTAGGGCTCATTCTCCACATCATTCAGTTTCTTGTTGCTGCCACCGTGCCTATAGAAGCTGTCTCTTATGCTTGCCTTTTGTATTTTTTCAGGTGCGCAGATAAAGCAGCTGGTAAAGGTAAGAGCTGAGTTACTCGCTCCTACTGTTGTATTCCACCCAGAAAGTCAGGGCTTTCCCACGAAGGTAGCCAAACATCTGTTGGCTCTTCCTTTTAAAGAATGTTTTGTTGCTTGATGACATGCAGTTTCTTTCCAAGGTCTCGCTCGAGACTCTGGAACTGTGATAAACCGCTGCTGATGTTCGCACATGCCCAACATGCAGAAACTTATTTTTCCAAATAACCGCTAGGGTATTACTTCGCTATCAGGAGTTGAGACCACACTGCGCTGCGGTTTGACAGCTCGCGGTACACAGTGGTCCCGAGGAGCTGGCAAAACCTGGGCTTGCATCTGTTCTGCTGCTGTCACAAATACAGGTGTAGGTCCTCAAGAGACATGTGAAAGATACGTGGAAATAAGAGTATTCAAATATTTACACATGTCCTTTTCTAGCTTTAGTGGGTGGTGAATGTTTTATGCTTACGTCTTCAGGGATGCAAAAGAAAAGTTTTGAAGGGGAGAGGGTAGCTTAATGAGTCTGATCAAGAAAGCCCCAGCTGTGGGGAGCTGCCACCAGCAGCAGAACTTTTGTTCTTCCAGTGCGAACTCTGTGAACTCTGTGCATCTATTTAACAGCTTCTTGTAAAAAAAAAAAAAAAAAAAAAAGTGTTAGAGGGTTTTGCCTGTTGCCCAGTGATGACTTCTGAAACAGTTCCAAGTAAACTCTACTTTGTGTAGTGTTGGTTTTGATCTGGCACGAGAGAATTGTCACGGAATGAAACAGTGAGGAAAGAAAGTCGCACACCTGTGCAAATGAATTCACCTTTCTGCTGGAGCTGTTCACTTTTTGTTTGCAGGCATATGTGTCTTGAAGGCTACCTTTATTCTTGTAATTTTATAACTCTCTAACTTTATTCCTACAAGTCTATAGCTTTATTCCATTTGGGTGTTGAAACCCATCACGGTTCTCGCTTGCAAGGTGTATTTTTGCAGACCAAAGCAGAATTAACTGGTGTGTGTTTAGCACAGACCCTACTTGTGTGCATTTACCTCTTACTGCGTAAAGGGTGGGCAGGGTACTGTAAGAGCTTCAGCCTTTTAGGTCAAAGCAAAGTTGCTGAAATGTGTAAAAAGGCATGGCGTTGTCACTTCATACGTGTATAGTGTTAACCTCGCATTTTAATGGTGATTCTCAGTGCTTTGGATACCCTTAAGCAGGAATGTTTACATGGTAGTGGTGGAAAACAGGCAGAATAGTCCCATTTTTACCCCAGTTTCTTGGCACGTGCTTGGAAATGGCAAATGTCAGTCTGAAATTTCCCAGGTTTGGTGGCTCTCTGCACTCTAGCCATTTTAGACTTTAACTTTTCAGAGATTCAGCTGTCCTTGAATGTCAGAGTGGAAAAAGTATTTATTAAATTTCTTGGGCTCTTTTTCATGATTAGACTTGCAGCCAGAATGGATGGCATGAACTTTTGCATGGAAATTGGCACCGGGAAGTGATGACGACTTCTAGTCCAAAGGAAATCTGCCTTGGTGATTTTTTTGGGCGTTTTTTTTTGTTTGTTTCTTGTTTGTTTTTAGTCTTTAAAAACACAGAAGTGAGAGTGCTGCACCTCTGTGTCCCAGCTGCACGCTTGAAGTCCTTGCTGGATGCCTGTGCTTATTGGGGAAGGCATGGAAACAGACTGCGTGCAGTGTCTTCCTCAGACACATCAGTATGCAGGAGAAGAGCTTCCCTCCCGCTCCCTCCTTTTTGGCCTTTAGCAGAAAATGTTTGAAGAAGCCTAATCAGGTGTAAGCAAACTGCAGCTTTCCTTGCACAGCAGGGTTTTTGGTAGCGAGGAGTCCTCCATAATTCTGGAAGGTAAAATACCATTCGTCACGTCACCGCTGGGTGGAGCTGGGTTGGGGAAGAAATCCGGTGAAACTCCTGAGTGGTTCTGGTGGGGGCTTTGAACTTAGTGCTGGCATTTACTGGCGTGAGCGCTGACATGGAATTTAATTCTGCGTGGTAATTTGCATTATACTATTATCCTTTACTATAAAATACGAAGTCCAGTTTAGAATATTAAATTTGCATGAGCTCAGCCATAACTGTTAGCCTCTGTGTACAGGGCAAAGGGCCTGTGGAGGTGGGGTGTACCTGGTGACGCATCCTGCGTATCTGTCGGACGAACAAAAAACTTGCTGCACCAAAGTCTGTTCAGTAAGTCTTGTTGCCTTATGTTTGAGATCATATTTTGAAGTAAAATCACCAGTGTTACTGTTGGTAAGGAAAGCTTAGAGATGATGGGTGCGATCACGGCTAAATTTGTGCTGTCAGTTATAACCGAGATGCTGTAACAGTGGAAGCGTCTCGCCGAGTTTTACGTTCTTCTGTGTAGTGCCATGGGATCAGAGGGCTTTTCTGCTCGTCAGCGTGGGAGCGCAGGCACGAAGGTCTGACTGTGCAGGTCTGATGGGAAGATTACGGGAAGGTTAAAGTCGAAGGTGTGTATTGTGTCAGAATCGGCATGCGATTGTTAGTGTACCAGCGTGCACGAAGGCAGTTGCAAAGTCAGCCGTACCGATTGTATTTCCCGTCTTGTCTGCTTAGTCATGCAATTGCAGTATTTCCCTAATGTGTTTCTGTAGAAATATTAGTTACATAAGTAGAACACTTAATCTCAGTTTATAAATGAATTCATGTAGCTAGAGTCAGACTGCGCAGTATAATTCAGATTTGACTTCCCACAACGCTGTATATTCTTGTGGAAATAATTTTCATTTTAGTTAGGCTTGAATAATTTTAATTATTGGAATAGAGATTTAATGAATATGCTTCACGTCCTTCCCTCACCGAATTGAACATTCAGTGCTTACTGTGAGTCTTAAAGTCATGATAGCAGTCAAACAAATCCTGCTTCTCCAATTTAATTTTACACCCAAACCAATTTCTGACTCTATCCACCTTTTTGTAAGATTTTTACCTCTGCTGTTTAGAAACCACTTTTAAGAGTTTGAAGGAAATCTTTTGATCAATTACAGCTGAAAAAACAGGCTGCGTAGCTGTTCCGGAGGGAGCGTTGGAGCGGTGGCTGAATATAAAGATGCCAGGTTTGTGCTGGGTGGGGGAGCCCCTGCCTCACCGTGCTCCCAAAGCATATGTGCTTTGCCTTCGAGGTTTTAGAGCGGCAGGTTGCAAGAAGAAAGAGGGTGGGGTTGGAAGCATTTGTACAAAGTAATATGCCATGAATGAACGTCAGATTACTGAATCTTCGTGCCTAAGGTTGCTCTGCTTGTGTCGCGCAGCTGAAACATACCCAGTGTGGACCCTTGTTTATGCAAGTTATTTTTCTTGCGTGTTTTCGTCTTGCAACTTTACATTGATATTGATGCTTTTTTGCAGTGATGAGAACGAGATCCAATGTAATTCTTTAAGTGCACGTAGGTACACAGCTGTGTGGTAGTGCTATTAAAAGGTGGAAAGAAGAGTTTGTTAGAGAGCTAAACCAGGGCCGCGTGAAGCCTTTATTTACTTAAAGCTGCGATCAAGAGAGATGTAGTGCCATGTGCGTGGAGGGTCACCTCCTTGGAATTCCGTGCTCAAATCAAAGCTTTTTAGCACAGCGTGGGCTAGAGGATGATGCCAGCAGTATTCACGTACGTCTTCAGCGCACGGTTCTAGAAACCGTGCGTTAGAAAGGGAGTCGTGTGTGGAATACTTCTGTTAGATATTCACACATGTGGAGAACTCTCTCAGGGATGTATTCCGCGATGTATTTTTTTTTTTTCCCCTGGTCTTTCCGTATCAGGCTACTGTACCGCGCGTTGTGGGCGGCTGGTGTTGCAGCCCTTCTCCCACCGCAGCGGATTTCAAGCTGCGATTTGAAGGCTCGGGGAGAGGGGAGGTCAGAGAGCCGCTTCTCCAAGGACTGTGAAAGGAAACGAGTGGGAAATACAAGCCTGCTCCGCAGCAGTCCCCTTTTAACTGCTAGAAAAAACGTAAGGTTCCACAGATTAAAGAAAATGGAAACCTTTAAGACTCTAGTTGTACAAAACGGTTTTGTAGCGTAGATAACTCGCGCTATACCTTGTTATTTGTATTCTTAAAGCTTCATGCTTCTTTGGTAATGACTGCTTTCCCTTAAGACTTTGTCAGTGTTTTGAGAGAGAAATGTCATTACTTAAAATCAAACCTTATAAAAACGTGCTGAATTTAAATAACTCGGATTGCCCAAACCTACTTTGACTCCTACGAGTGTTCTCCTGTCTCCCGTATGCACAATTTCACAGCTCTGGGGTGGGGGGCATTTGGATAGAGGTTTACACTAGGATTTTTTTTTTCCCGAGTTTCATTTTTTTGTCTATGCCATTATAAAATTACATGTTCAGTGCCTTGTCTGTTGTATGGCTGCTATGTTAAATCTAAATCGCAGTCTGAGATGTATATATGTTGTGGTGATTTATTTTCATAATAGTTGTTTTGTAACTTAATTCATCGTTTATTTTCCTTTCACTTAATTGTACCTGGGTATTTTCTGAAGGTGTCTACTTTGCGGGGTTAGTTACTTTCAAATGTTTTATAAATAAAAGTTTAGAAAAGTTATTGTTAGTAATCAACAAACTGTTAATTTGTAACAGTTGGAAGTTTTTGTTACTGTTGTGATGTCAAAAAAAAAAAAAAGAGGAGGAATCTGTAATTGCAACAAGCTTCCCTCTGAGCTGCAGGGGGGTTGGTAAATAACAGCCTGAGCGTCTGAACAGGCGAGGCTAGTAACAGCAGATGTGGAGTGCCCAACAGCTCCCGGTTGTGAGGGTAACTGAGTAGATTTTCGAGCTGCCAGTATAGCAGGACCGGTGCATAGCAGTGCACCGGTTATAAAAGGCTGGTTTATGCCAAGTCTGCAAGTTGTGCTGTAAGCAGGAGAAGCAAGAAGCTCTGCTCGCAGAGGGTTTCCATCCCTGTCCCCAGTGAAACCTGAGGACAGCGGTATCTCCCAGCAGCGCTGCCGACTTTGCGAAATGGCATCTGTACTAGCGTCACTTCTGCGCACCCTTCCTGCGGGGAGCGGTAATTCAGGTCTCCGTTCTCTGGCTACCTGCTTATCTTTCCCAAAATACCGAGCAGCATAGCCACTGCATGCACAAGTTATTAGGGGAACAGGGGTAGGAGGAGAGCGTTGGACAGACGCAGCAGGATCTTGCAAGTCCTGCGATGAACTACTACTTCTTCTTCAGGAAGTAAATGCAGTTGGTTTGGACTTTCCCTTTCTGCTCTTTGCAGTGAGTAATTGATATGTGCCTGGGACTTTGTTTTCCTTCAGTGCTTGGAAAGAAGGTTAGGGAGGTGTCGGCTGTGGGATATGCGTATTTACTGCTCAGGCCCTTGACGGCTCGCTGTCAGTTACCCAGACGCGCTCTTAACACTTGCTGCATCCAGTGGTGCAAAAAGGAAGCAGTAAGCGCCCTGTTATTGGAACAGTCTCGTATAAAGAAAATGCTGTGGGCTTGGGGAGTGATGCGGCTGTAGGTGAAGAAACAAAGCATGAGAAAGCGCGAGTGCCGGTCTCCGTGGCTTCCCGTGAGTATCCTGCCTGGCAAGTGGATTTATGACATAGGGAGGAACTGAGACTCATAAGGGTGAGTTTATCTCCTGGTCTGGGAGATAGTGGACAAACTTTGGTATTTATCCCTTTTGTTTCCCTTGGTGGCAACGCTGGTATATGTATAGAAATATGACATGGGTTCTGAGATAGAGATGCTTTCGCTGGTTTGGTAACCCTGCGTGCAGTGCTCCAGGGGCAGAATTAGAGTGTGAATGAGAATACATTTCTGCTGCGTGTCTGAAATGGGAATCTGCTGACTGGCATGCTGAGTAAAGATGGAGTGTTACTGGGGTAAGCTCTGTTAAGAAGCAGAGCAGTGCCAAGAGTCTTGTCTGTTGGTTGTCTAAACAATTATAACAGAGCTACAACTTCGTAGCTAGTTTCCTCCCAGATTTCCTTTTCTTGTCCCTTTTCCCAGTGATGGCTGGTTTCTTCACAAATGCTAAGATTAAAGGATGTTTGATGCCTCTTGTGTACTGTCATTCGAATCTATATGTGTTTTCTGCCCTGGACACCGTTAAGTTTAACGGCCATTGGGAAAAGTCAGCAGAATGGTGAAAGTACCTCAGAATGAAAGCTGTTTATCATTAAGTGACTTGCTTAAGGGAGAGTTCAAGGTAGGAAGAAGCCCAGGAGCCAAAAAGCTCAAAAGGATTGGTAGGACTTCAGAAAGTGGATTTTCCCTGTCTCTCTCTAATGACTTCCAGTAAGATGCAGGCATCCACGCGGTTCCCGAAACGAACTTCTGCAGAGGCTATGGGATGAGGTGGATAACGTTTAATGTCAGTATTGGAGCGTCACAGGGGAGTGTGAGCGTGGGGACATTTCTTGGCAGACTCATTTTGCCAAGTCGTAGCTTCCGTTGCCCCCTCTCCGTGAAATGTGTTTCGGGCAAAAGACGGCAGCGCTGGGCCTTAACCTGAGGTTGCATGTGCCGACTGGCCAGCAGGCTGCCGAAAGGAAGGCACGTAATTCGTTTTGCAGCAGCTGATTTGAAAAGCAAATGCTTGGTGCTTCTTTTTGCTTTGCGCTGGGGGTGCCTTGATACCTATTGTGTCACGTATTCTTTTGTCCTCCTGGAGCCCGAGTTCCTACGAGCTGGTGTCCGTCACCACTCCTGACGCTTGCGACAAAAGAACAGGATGTTGGCCTATAATCCGTTTTCCGCGCGTCTTCTGGGAGGACAGAAACCTTCCAGAGAAATTGTGGCTAGCCAGAGCTAGTGGTGCTGACGAGTCTGTACAGTTTTAAATGCAGAATTGACTAGAGCCTTTCTAATTGAAAGTTTTCCTATGTTTCAGTCTCAAGAGCGGCATCTTTTTTTGTTGGAAGAGCAGAGCCTGATTATCTGTAAGAGCAATGTTTATTCCCCCTATCTTGTTTCTCTTGGTTCTTTGTGCCGTTAGCCAAATCCTGCTAACTGAGGAGCGTGGCTTTCTGTGTAGAGCCGTTTGTGAGAGGAGAGAGGTAATGCTGTGTCCATCCGCAGGGCCTGGCTTTAACCAGGTTAAGTGTGGTACCCACCAGGACTGAAATCCAGACAGGACTGAAAATAACTGTAAGGTCCCTGTGTCGTCCATTGAGAGAGGTGGGCATCTCCTAACTCCTTCCACTGGTGATACAGAGGGACCAGGACAGCCACGTTCCTAACCTAAGTGCAGACGTGAGTCCCGTTGCTTCCTGCCTAACACCAGAAGTCTGGGGAGGAATCCTGAGACACGGTTAAAATGGCCGCACCTCCAGTGGCAGGCTTGGGAGTACCTCTAATGCCAGGTCGGGTGTGTTAGACAAGAAAGCAGCAGGAGGAAGAAGTGCTGCTTTTCTCTCTGAGCCAGTTGCTGTCTCTGTATTTAGTGGAGTGGGGTTTTTTTGTTGGTGTTTTGTTTTTTGAGAGGCAGGCTGCATTCATCAGAAAGCTGTTTTTTTGAAGGAAAAAGGAAATTTAGGTGTGGGAAAGAGACATAAAATTTGTTTAAAATCTAGGGCTTTTTTTCTTTTTTTTTCAGTTTTAGAGTTCGGGCAGAGCTGTGGTGAGTGCCGATTCCAGCTGCTAGTGCAGCTGAATACTTTGCAGATACAAGTTTCCTGGTGCAGCTCTGACCCTTGCAAAGGGACCTGTGTCCCCTGTTGGGAGGGTCTAGAATTATAAGGATTTTTAACTAATAGCTCTGTATTGCTTTATAAGTTCTACTGCAAAGTAAATATTTGATGCTTCTGCTAACTGTGGGGTTTTTTGGAGGTACATGGGTATTCACAGCATGTAAAAATGCAGTGAATCTGTTAGACAAGCACGCTGAAGTAGAGGAAGAAGTAAAAGGGAGAAATCATGGGGAAAGTCTTATTAAACACCTTCACTTCAGAGAAATGAAGCAAAATTGCTAGGTGAGTGGTGCACTTTGGAGAAACGTATTCTGAGGGAGGTCTGTTTCAACTCCATAAGTCTAATCTTTAATAAAAATACTAGCTCCTGCTAAGAAATCAGCTGAATGCCTGATCTTCCGAGGGAATAAACCTCTTTCAAGAGCAGCAGTGCTAACACTGGTAGCATGGTAGCGTTTGAGGGGAAATTTATAGAGAATGGGTTCAAGTGTCTTTGGATTCGATTTAGCATTCAAAAAAACTGAGGACGTTCACAATTAGGATTAAAAATGTAAAGCAGTCATAGCTCACCTTGGGATCTGCTAAACCAGGAAGCCAAAACGAAGGCGTAGTTCATTCTCTGATGATGAAGTGGGCTTTATACATGCAAGACATCAGACTTGGTTGCTGTTTTACAATGAAATTGTGATGCCTCACATCTTGTATTCCAGTCAGATTTTTTTTTTTTCAGTCAAATGTTGATTATTTCCACCCTGTTAATCAAGGATTAGGGAATGAGTCATGCAAAGCAAACTACATGCTAGAAGTAAAAGGATTATTTGGTTCAAAAGGCTTGATGCAAAATTAGAGATTTCAGGTTGGGAGGGACCTCAGGATCTCTCTGGTCCCACCTGCTGCTTACCACAGGGTTCACATCGTGTTGCTCGGGGCTTTCTCCAGTCAGGTCTGGACAAGCTCGAGAAGTGGGCCCATGTGAACCTCATGAGGTTCAACAAGGCCAAGCGCAAGGTCCTGCAGCTGGGTCAGGGCAACCCCTGTCATCAGTACGGGCTGGGGGATGAAGGAACCGAGAGCAGCCCTGAGGAGAAGGGCTTGGAGGTACTGGTGGATGAGAAACTGGACATGAGGCAGCAATGTGTGCTCACAGCCCAGAAAGCCAACCGTCTCCTGGGCTGCATCAAAAGAAGCATGGCCAGCGGGGGGCGAGGGAGGGGATTCTGCCCCTCTGCTCTGGTTAGACCCCACCTGGAGCCCTGCCTCTAGCTCTGGGGTCATCAGCGCAGGAAAGACATGGACCTGGTGGAGTGGGTCCAGAGGAGGCCACGGAAATGATCAGAGGGATGGAGCACCTCTGCTGTGAGGACAGGCTGAGAGAGTTGGGTGGTTCAGCCTGGAGAAGAGAAGGCTGTGGGGAGACCTTATTGCGGCCTTCCAGTACTTAAAGGGGGCTCACAAGGAAGATGGGAACAGACTCTTTAGTAGGGCCTGTAGCGACAGGACAAGGGGGGATGGTTTTAAGCTGAAAGAGGGGAGGTTCAAAGTAGATATAAGGAAGAAATTTTTTACAATGGGGGTGATGAAACACTGGCACAGGTTGCCCAGAGAAGCTGTGGATGCCCCATCCCTGGAAATGTTCAAGGTCAGGTTGGATGGGGCTCTGGGCAACCTGATCTAGTGGAAGGTGTCCCTGCCCATGGCAGGGGGGTTGAACTAGATCACTTTTTAAGGTCCCTTCCAACCCAAACCATTCTGTGATTCTATGGAGGCTGCACAGCCTTGCTGGGACCCTCTTCCAGTGCTTGACTGTCCTCTTGTGGAAAAATGCTTTTCCTGTATCCAGTCGGACCTCCCTGTTTCAGTTGATGACCACTGCCCCTCATCTCCCTGCTGTGCACCTCAGTGAGGAGGTTTGGGCTGCTTGATAGCCTGCCTGTGCATTGTAAGGCTGCTGTTGTGTCCTCCCAGGGTTTTCTGTTTTCCAGGCTGAACAAGCACGTTTCCCTCCGCTTCTTCTCACAGGTTGTGTGTTTCAGCCCCCAACCGTCTCAGTGGTCCCCTCTGGACTTGCTCAAACGTGTTGACAACCTTCTTGTGGTGGGAGTCCAAATGTGGTCTAATGAGTGCTGAGTAAAGGAGATTAACAGCGTGTCTCTGTTTCCTGACTGTGCTCCTGGGAATGGCACCCAGGATGCTGTGGACCTCCCTCGCTGCCAGGGCACGCTCCTGGCTCTTGATGTGCAGTTTGCTCTTCCCTGGGACTCCCAGCACAGCAGAGCTGCTCCCCAGCCAGCCCTCAGAGGACTGTCCGCTGACTTTGCCAGCAGATGCTTGATAAGCTCCCAGGCATCTCGGTGGTACTGCTGGCTGGTGCTTAGGCAGCAGAAACCCAGCTGAAACTAGACAGCAGCGTAAATGTATTTGGGTAAGAAGGAGTGGGCCAGAGCTTAGCCTAGAGCGCAGGCCCTGTGGAGCACTGCATGTGGCTTTGTGTACTAAAGCAGTGGCAAACCTGGAGGACTGAGCATAGCCAGCTACTTGGAATTAATTTCTTCAGCATGTCATTTGTGAAATTTCAAAAGGAATTTGAGTTCATTTAGGCCCAGTGTCACAGCAAGCACTAAAAAGGGAGATCAAGTGAGCCGTACTTGGGAATTCTAGTTTTTAAGGGATGAACTTGCTCACGTAGACATTTTAGCCAGTTCTGTTGTCTTGCCAAAACATATCTGGAGATCAGCCATCAGCCAAAAAGAAACCACCTGTAGAAGCTGTAAATGAGTGCAAAGACCTCAGGCTAACTGTGCTCGTGATGCTTTTTGCTCCAGCATAAGACCGGAAACATCCAGCTCAGATTCTTCAGGTTTATTACCAGGTTTACAATTCTGATTAAGTATGTGTTTGGGGGATTCTTCAAACATGACTTTTAATGTGGTCCGATTTTGAAGCTAGTCTTTCATAAAGCAGTTGCTGAGGTTTATGAATGTCTATCTTGTAGGGCTTAGGGGAGATCAGAGCCAGCAAATACCATCTTATAAGCCTTTCTCAGAGGGAAATGTAAGCTGTTTTAAAATATTTGTGTCTTTACTTAGAGGCAGTAGGGAAACGTGATGAGAGTTTTAAACGACGGCTTGCTCAGGTGGTAAGGCCCTGAGGTGTCTCCTGTCTGGCTTGGCAGAGCTACGCCCCAAGTCTTTAAGAGGTGGTGGTTTCCCCATCAGAGTAGACAGGGACAGTTAAGCTATTCAACATCATGCAACAGAGAGGAGTGTGAATTAATGACGGGATTTATGCTTTTTATTATTTTTTAAAGAGATTGCAATGGGTGTTTCAGATCCCAAAGAAGAGAAGGAAGAGGAGGAAGTTTCCAGTGTCCTCAGCCACGGCTCTCCCGTCGGCACAGCCAGGCCTAGCAGAAGCTGGCGCAGCAGCAGGTCAGCTGCCGCGGCCCGCCAGCGCGACACTGAGAATTCGCGTGCTTCCAGATCCAAGACTGGTTCCCTGCAGCTCGTCTGCAAGTCAGAGCCAAACACAGACCAGCTTGAATATGGTACGTGGGAAGCCCTGGCATGAAAGTGCCTGGAGATAGTCAGGTCTTGGGAACCTTTGAAGGGAGCTGGATGTGGGTGTACCTTTGTGAGCTGTATGCAGACTGTGGCTGGTACAGGCGTGGTGCTGCTTGGTCACGAGTACCTTCTGCCACCAGCACTCCTGGCACTGAATGTCGACGGAGGTATCTTGAGACAGATGAGCTCACTGCAGCGAACACAGATTGAAACCTAATGGTGGCTTTTCCTTTCAGAGGTCACAGAAGAGCATCAGTCTCCAGCTGGAATCAGGTAGGAAACTTTATTTTGTGGTATTTCTCCCTTTTCAGTGTCGCAAGAAGGGAAAATAAGGACCTGAGTTTTTGCCAAATAAATGCTTCTGTGAAAGGATCTATGGGACGGATAGTAGCTCTGTTTTCAGTCCTGGACCTTTGCGTTTTCAGTCTGAATTGCAGATGGACTGCAGATGTCAGGAGATGTTGTGGAGAAATGGATAGTAAGATTAGATCTGGGCATTTCACCTGGTAGCTTTAATCCTTCAGGAGCAGGTGCTGTAGTTGTGTGGGTTCACAAGAGGAGACTGCTCTGCCTAGCCCGTCTGTTTTGGCTGTCATCGTGCCCCTTAGTCAGTGCAAGCTGTTAGCTTTCCCCAGTCATGCTGGATGAAAAAGTGCTGTGTAATAGTGTCTTTCCCATCCTAGGGGATGGTGCATGAATATTGTTGCAGCAGTGCTTAAGCTGTTGCTGCTAAAGTCCTCTGTTCTCCTTTTCTCCCAGCAGTGATGATGATGAGGAGATGCTCATCAGTGAGGAAGAAGTTCCCTTCAAAGATGATCCAAGAGATGAAACCTACAAGCCCCATCTAGAGAAGTATATTGGATTACGTACTTACTGTGGTTTTAGACCAAAAAAATTGTGACATCTTAGTTGAATGAGCTTAATACAGCCCGAAGAACCTGTGCTAGTTGTTAAGGTGGAATGGCTCCCATTGGACACAGTGTTTTCTAAATATTGCCTACAGCTATTGGGACTTTTCTCCTCTAATGGACTAAAGCCTTTAGAGCCCTGCTGGCTGCCAGGTTCTTCCTTAATCCTTGTTCGTACTTCTGCTTAGAAGTGGGACTTGGTAAATAGACCCGAACTTCGATCCGGTTTTTGCTTAAGTCTTTGTAAAAAGCAGACAAAGGGAAGAGTGTTGGAGTAACATGTTGTATTTGTATCTTTATAGGGAAGCACCAAAGCAAAGGAGAAAAGCTAGCAAGGGGAAGGAGGATAAAGAGAAACAGAAAGAGATTAAAGTAGAAGTGAAAGAAGAGAGTGAGTTTCGGGAAGATGAAGAGCCACCAAGGAAGTGAGTAAGACTCTGCAGTTATATGTAGCAGTGTGTATTGCATATTTTGCGTTCTTGCTAGTGTACAACAGTGTTTTGTTGTTGTTGGCTTCCCCCCTCCTCCTCTGGGCCTGAAAGATAATAGGGCAGAACCTTTTGTTCTGATAGAAGTCCTGCTTCCTAGTATCTTGTGCAGGTTTGGCAAGGAAAAATAAAAGAGTTGGTATTTTCCTTTAGTTTAAGTTGAGGTTTTTTCTCTCCGTACTGTGGTTTAGTCAGCCTACCTGGATACAGCCACACAGTATGAAATACTTTAGAGCATTCTTAAAATTTGTTTTCTGTTGTGATGGTCTGAAGCGGATTAGACTGTATTAGAAAGCCAGGCTGAGAAGGCAGCACCTCTTCTGTTGTGTGCCTAGAGGCCGACACGGGAATACTTTGTACTTGTCGTATGGTAAGCGTCCTCTTTGTACATTTGGGACTAACAATCAGAGCTCAGGAAAAACAGCTGTGTTCTCCCTCGTTTTGGAGAAATAAAAGAACTGCTACCTAGTCAGTCACTAGTGCTTTGCGTGGAGACTCAAAACCTTTGGGTATGCTGTCACTGGAACTCAACACTGAAGCTTTCCTTCTGGCAACTGAGGTAGATTGGATTCGTGTGTCTGTGTCAGAGCCGTTGGGATGGGCAGGGGGGAAGCAGCTTTTGTACTTTAGCTCCTCTATGAGCAATTGGAACAAGTGGGGCTCCCTCTGCTGGTCTGCGGCGCGGGGCTCTGCACACCTTCGGTTTAATTTCTCTGGCTGTTTCTAAGCTGCTGCAGAGCTGACTTACATTGGAGAGGAGTAAGGATGCCGATATTTTGAGAATTTTTTTTTTCCTGTTCGAGATGGCTTTCTGAGGCTTGTGGTTGTGTTGCTTGGATCAGACGCTACTTTTGTGCATAATAAAACCTGTGCCTCTTCTGAAGGCTCGGCTTGAATGCTGAGTGCCTGTTCAGCGTGTCACCGGCATGGTCTTGGTATCAATAAAGATGTCTCAGTACAGTCTAGAAAAAGACTTCCATCAATCTACTGTAACTGTCTCTGCAGCAATCTGATCAAGCAGGCACGATGTTCTGGGCAGAGCTATTGCTTGGGAGGGTACGTTTTACATGTAAGCATAGGTCTGCTCAGACAGAGCATAGATTTTTGTCTTGACAGGTGTATAAGCTGCTATAGTTAATTCAGAGGACTGTAAAATAGCTGCTAGATCACTAATCCTGTTCTTCCTCGTCACGCAGATTGATGTTTTTCACGTGGTATGAAATGTTACCCAACAGAGCAGAGGAAATGGGGTGCACCATCAATTCTGGACTGTGTTGGCAAAATTACATTTGTAAAAAATGCATTAGGAAATGGGGGGGGGGCGGGGGAGAGCAAACCACATGAAGCTTATTTCTCAAGAGTGTTGCCTTCCTCTGAATCTGCCTCCAACTTGCACTTGATTGACTTTGCTAGAGCTTGTGGTTAATGAGGCAATGGCTTGCTAGCTCTGCAGCAGAAACTTAGGAGAGCAGAATTTCCTGTGCTGATGTGCAGCCTGGAAAGGGATGAACTTAATTATAAGGTTGCAAGTTGTTTGGATAGTTGCAGGTTTAAAAGAAAAAACGTGAAGCATGTGATGCCTGGTTGAGGGTTTTTTAAAATAGCCCTTCCCCGCTCCATTGTGGCAGAAATGTTGGCAATTCCTAACCGCAGCCTGTTGGGCTGTGGCTGTCTGATACCTGCTGACTGGTATCTGCACAGTTGTGAATGGTGGGCTGAAACACCTTTGAGCTAGGCAACCATGTTCAAAAATGTGTTGTACGCTAGACCTAGCAGGTAGTCATGCAGCCGCAGCCTGACTTGGCAGAGGCAGGGTGATTTGAGGTCTGCCACATGCCGCCAAATGTCACACAGAAAAAAAAGTGTCACCCAGGTATCGGAAACGTGGGGACCACAGCTCCACAGGGAGCAGTCTTCTGTGTGATGTGGCAGTTCTGCAAAATGCAGGGACAATTTGCACGGCGGCCTGGTTACTTAACTTCTTTAGGGAACCTGCCCATCTATTACAAGAGTGTTTCCTTAGAAACTCTTCAGGTGTTTTGATCCAGAGCAGGTGGCTGACTTGGCAGAGCGCCTGACTTGGCAGAGCAGCTGACTTGCCGAGTGCAGTGTTACTTTTCAGCCTAAAAGCGTAGAAGGATTCTGTAGTATTTCTTACAGCATGCTCCTGCTTTATAGCATACACTTCAAAAACTCTGCCCACTACAAATGTAAAGAAGCTTCTTTCAATTCTGTAACCCTGTTACAGGAGGGGAAGGAGGAGAAAGGATGACAAGAGCCCAAGGTTGCCCAAGAGAAGGTAAGTGATCCCCTCTACTCAGTTTTGTTCCGAAGACTCGCTTCCCTTGTGTCCTACACAGAGATGCTGATTGTCTCGAAGCCATCTCTCTTGCACAGTACAGAAATCTGCCTTAAAGGGAAAAAAAAAAAACAAACAAACAGCATGCCTTGACTTCCTTCCTTTCCTTCTTCCTTCTCCCTGTAGGTGTGGGTTTGACTTCTTCCAACTGAACCAGCCCCCCACCCTGCACTTCTGAGTTGATCCCTAGCCTGGCATTGCCCAGCGATAAGGTTCTGGGAACTCTGTGTCTCCTGGGGTTTTCTCAGCTCTGGGGAGAGCCCTCAAGAAGTGCGAGGAGTGGAGGGAACTCTTGGACAGAGTTTCTGTCAGCATAGCCCGCACAGAAGTATTGGAGCAGTAATCCTTTGCTCTCACATCACCAAGCTGCACTCACAGTCATTTATCTTGCTGCTGCCCTGGCTTCAGATGCATCAGCTAACCACTCTGCCTGCTTACTTCCTGACTTCTTAGGAAGAAGCCTCCGATACAGTATGTCCGCTGCGAGATGGAAGGCTGTGGCACAGTCTTGGCTCATCCACGTTACCTGCAGGTTGGTTGAGATTTTTCACTTCCTCAGTGGCATGTGATAGGGCGGGGAAGGGCCATTTGGAACAGGCAGCTAATCCTCCACTGGTACCGAAGCGCTCTTTTCTAATGCTGTCTTTTTGGTAGACTTAATTAATTGTGGCCACGTGTGTCTCTGCATCTGTCCTGTTGCTAGATGTCCATGTTCGTTTGGCTTTCTTCTCTCAATGGAGATCAAAGCCTTTATGCTCATGGTATAAGGGTGTCTTGTCAGTGATTGGAGGGATTGGTGGCCTGCTGAGGGGCCATCTGGGATCAGTGTATCACAGCTGTTCTCTTAGCCATGTAAAGAGAGAGTCTACAACCTTTCACTCTTCCTTTGTAGCATCATATAAAGTACCAGCACTTGCTGAAGAAAAAATACGTGTGTCCTCATCCCTCCTGTGGTCGGCTTTTCCGACTCCAGAAGCAGCTCCTGCGGCACGCCAAACACCACACAGGTACAGGGAGGTGGGAAATAAATACAAAGTCCTCAGGTCAGTGAACAGAGAGCAGAAAAAAACCAGAAAAGCCTGTAGGACTTCTGGGGAGGGTGAAGCCAAGGCAGGTGGCATAGATTTGCAGCGGCAGCAGTGTATTATTTCCTTCTGGATTACCATCTTCTAAGGCAATGAAAGAAATAGGCTACAGAGTTTTTAATTCACCCCCTGGCAAGTATCAGTCAGGGGCTCTGTAGAGGAGTAAACCAAGCCAAGCTTTATCCTAATTCGCCAGTCCTTCAGTATTGGTCAGAATGGATAATTAGCTCTTAGGAGAGTCTTAATCATGCCGTAACTCTCCAGATCAGCTGCTGTGGTGTATCGTGGAACACCTCCTTTGCTATGCCTGCTGGCCTCCCAGCACTTCTAGTTCTGCTGCTTCTTGGGCAGCTTTACCTGCAACATGTGAGAGCTGGGAAAGGGAGCAGGTCTGCGGGAGAGTAATACTCCAACTGGTGTTGCTTTTTTAGATCAAAGGGATTACATCTGTGAGTATTGTGCCCGGGCGTTTAAGAGTTCTCATAACTTGGCGGTGCACCGGATGATCCATACGGGCGAGAAGCCCTTGCAGTGAGTACCTCTGCCTGTCTCTTGCTCTGCTACTTTGAGGGACCCTTGGATACATCTGTTCTTGGTGTCCCAGCTCTCTTTAGGAGCGTTTGAGCTGCCACTTGTCTCGCCTGCTCCTTGAGGCAGTGTCTCAGTAGGGATCTGAGGAACATAAGGCCTCTGCAAACAAAACTGGAAGAGCTGGAGCTACAGTGGCATCCCATTTTAGTGAGCCCCTGCTGTTTTCCTGGGCTGCCCCTTCGCTACTGCCGTCCCCACAAGTGTGTGTGACCTCCCCTTCTCCCCTCCCAGGTGTGAGATCTGTGGGTTCACCTGCCGGCAGAAGGCTTCCCTCAACTGGCACATGAAGAAACATGATGCGGACTCTTTCTACCAGTTCTCCTGCAACATTTGTGGCAAGAAATTCGAGAAGAAGGACAGCGTCGTGGCCCACAAAGCCAAGAGCCACCCCGAAGTGCTTATTGCTGAAGCACTGGCTGCCAATGCAGGTGCCCTGATCACCAGCACCGACATCCTGGGCACTAATCCGGAGGCCATTGCGCCGCCCACTGATGGCCAGGGCCTCCCCCTTCTTCCTGACCCCCTGGGAAGTGCTGCCCCGGCAGATTGCCTGCTGCTGAACCCTGATGGGATGCCGAAGACATACTGTGGTGGGGCAGAGCGCATGAGCCTGGTGGCTGACGGCAAGCTCTTTGTGGGCAGCGGCAGCAGTACAAACCCGGAGGGGCTGGTCATGAACACAGAGATCCTGGGAGCCACCACGGAGGTGCTCATCGAAGATTCAGACTCCACTGGACCCTAGTGGGCGGGGAGCACGTGGGTGCTGGGACAGTTTGGACTCTGTATTTAAAAGGAAAAAAAAAAAAAACACAAAAACAAAACAAAAAGGAGACACTTACTGAAAGAGAGAAAAGTTAAACAAAACTTACAATACTAGTAAATAACCGAAGGGTCTGCTCCCCTCCAGCGTGGATCACAGCACATCCTCTTTCTCCCAACCACTTCTCTCTCTCCCACTGCTCCTTTGTAGAAAGGGGCACATGCTGCCATTACCAGAGCAAATTGGACTGAGCGACGGATTTCTCCAAGGGAGGGGGGACTGCTGAAAGCCTTCGCTCTACCCCAAAGCAGATGCCTTCCTGGCTCCTTGACGTGGCCCCACTCACAAACTAGAAAGCATTCGATGTGCTCTGGGCAAGTTTCTTAGGACTCCCTCTCACCCCTGGTCCCAACTTCTATGCATCGCTGCACTCTGGTCCTTGCAGTCTCCTTCCTCCTCCTGGGGCTGGGAGTTTGGCTTGGCACTTTAGGCCCCCTCAGCAGGGTGAGCTGTGAAACAGCGCACGTCCCTCTCCCCACCGCGCTCCTCTGCTCCAGCTCTGGCAGGAAGTCGAGGGAACGCCCTGGCTCATAGATCATGTTTGCTTGGAGAGGCCCGGGGGCTACGGGAGCCCTGCGTGGGAGAGGCAAGGAGGAGCATCCCGGTTTGACGACAGTAATTTGCACTTTGAACATGTTTCGTTTTTGTGTTGTGGTAACAAGATTCCTTATTTATTGATTAAAAAGGGTCGGTATTTTTTAGTTATGTTCTTAGGGGGTGGGGGTGGAGGGGGTTCAGGCTGTTTCCCAGTAGGCTCCTTCGCACTCGCGAGCTGCAGGGAGCACGTCGTGCCATTGTAACAGCAGCTGGGAGAGCCGAGGTGAAGGCAGCCTTCTGGAGTCAGATGTCTCTCGCAGCTTTTCCAGAGTAGAGGGAGAGCCCCTGGAGAAGAGCCTGTTTGCAGTGGGAGTCTCTGCAGCAGCGCGTTAGCAGGAGGATGAGGTGAGTGATGGAACAGCCAGCTGTTGTCTCCCTCCCTCCTAGGTCGGGGTGAGCTCCTTGCATTAAATGCTCTTTTTGCCTCCCCCTTGCTCCCTAGAACATCATTAGCCAGGAACTTGTTCTCGTGACTTAGGACAGCTGTGAGCTCCTTGCTGCTGGGGGATGCTGTGCTCCTCGTCCAACTCTGCCTCTCCTTTCCAGGTCTAGACAAAGATACAGAAGCAGGGACTGGATACGGTTGTCTCAGGCTTGTTTATCCAAGGCAATAGACTGACGTGGGACTAAGGGGCTGTCAGCTTCTCTCCCTGCCCCCATTTTGGGGGGAGAGCGTTGTGCAGCCGTGTTCTCAAAGCTTCTTTTTTCTGCGCAAAAACCCCTGCTTTCCATGAAATGTGGCGGTTCAAGTGTTGCCTGCCAGCGTAGTTAGGACAGCTCAGAGCCCTTGGAAAAGTTTACATAGGATATGATGTGTCTGCTATGGAGACTTGGATCTTTTTGCTCTTATCTGAAACTTTGTGTGGAGATTCAGTGGCCTTGAATTCGTAGTGTGTTTGGAAGAGGTGAAGAATAACCTGGGCTTTTTGTTTGTTTGTTTGCTTTTTTCGGTTGGGTTTATGTGGTTGGGAGCAGAGCTGAGGTATCTTGTCCGAGCACAAGATCAGTTCAACTGGCCTGTAGCACACAGCAGCTAGGCAAAATCTGGTACCGGGGGTCTGGAGAATGGCAATAAAACATGGCATTTAATTGGAAACCTTTTACAGGAAACTGACTCTGAACGCCCACTCTGTCCCCTGTGCTGCCTGGAAATCCAGCTGTGGCCCAAGCCTGACAGCTTTTATTGGGCCATTTGTCCTGATTTGCCCCCTCCCTTCCCCCCTTACACTGGTGTCTTTGTCAGAGCAAGCTGAAACACTTCTGGTGACGGGGTAGTTTGTGGCTGAACAGCGTGCAGCCCCGGTGTCTTATGCTCTGGGTGCAGGCATCCCACGTTCTCGCACCGTGGCAGCAGCATGGCTCCCATGCCTGCAGGAGATGCGTCCGGCCACGAGCCTCTCCTGGAGATAAGGATGAGGGCCCAGCGTGCCTGAACGGGGGTCTCCTGGGACAGTGCATGTCAGGTCCGCGGTGCTATGGTGTTAAACTAAACCAATTTCTTCAGTTGGGATGATCCCATTTCTTGCTGGGATCAAATTATTGTGATTTCCAGCAGGAAGCTTTTGGGTGGCCAGCCGGTCCCCTCCCCTTGCAAACTAAAGAGAAGCAGCACAATGAGATGTGTTCAAACCCAGGTGATGGTTTCGCCCCCCAGCAGTGCGGGTCGTCTGTCCGGGGAGACGGGGCTGGCCGGGCTGCGTTGTGTGGTGGTGCGTCTCCTGGCCTGGGTCCCGGCCACCCGTAGCAGATGCGCTCGTGTGGTGCGGGTCGGCCACCTCCTCCCCACGCTTGCTGCAGACCATGCTGCTGGAGCTGCTTTTCGTGCCCTGCCCCTGTGCCCCATGGGAGGTGCGGCGCGGGCAGAGCCTTGCACAGAACACTAAACAGAGAGCTTGGGGTTTTGTTTTCTGAGGGATGGCACTAAAATGCTCTTGGGTCAAGGGCTTGCTCGCCTCTGGTGATGCAACGCTTGGCACCTGGCTGGGAGGCGATGGAGGCTGCCTCACCCTGTGCCTGCCCCGAGCGGAGCAGAGAGTTTGCCATCGGCCGCGTTTCTGGGACGCAGAATCGAGCGGCTCATTTGCTTCCTGGCCCGGACACCTCTGATCCCTGCCACTTCCCACCTTGTCCTTCCATGCACACCTCTCGTAGCTCTCCTTTTTCTTTTCCTGGTCTCGGCCAGTTGCCTGTCTGTCCTCTAACCGCAGCCTGCTAACCCCTGATGCAGGAGAGACTGGTGTGGCTCCCGTCCCACTCCCCTTTGGAACCCTGAAACTGACACAGCCCTCCTGCAGCGCCTCCTCCCCTCGATGTCTCTCCTTCACTCGCATGCAGTTTGCTTCAATAAATTATTGTAGTAGTTTGCAATAAACTTTTTTGTATTTTTTTTCCCTGTATTTATTTTTTTTCTCCTCCCGGGGAGGGAACGGAGGGGGCGCAGGGCCCTCTGCCCGCTCTCGGAGAGCTCGCGGGCGCTGTGCCCAGCGGCGTGCGGGCAGGGGCCTCCCCCCGGGGCCCTGGGGTGCGGGGTTTGGGCCGGGGGCTCTGCCCGCTGCAGCTGGGGGCCTCCCGGAGCTCGGCAGCGCTTTCTGCAGTAGCCACCAGGTGGCAACGACGCTGTTGGGTTGGCCACCAGCCCTGGGCGCTGGGGCTGGCGGCCGGGGCAGGCCCCCAGCCAGGCTGGGGCAGGGCTCGCTGTACTGTGATACTAAAGGGAAACTGCCTTTCAACTCCTGGTTTTTTTTCTCTTAATCTGGGTAATACGTAACCAAAATAAATGTACTGAGGAAAAACCAAACCAACCAAAAGGGCTGTTTGTGTCTTGGTGCATGCAGCTCACCTGTGGCGGGTGGCCAGCGTTGCCCGGGGGTGGCCGGGACCTCCTCGCCTCTCTGCAGCCCCGCTCTGGGGCGGGATGGCTCTGGAAAAGGGGGGTTAGGCCTGGGGCACCCGGCCCCTTGCAGCCGGGGGGGGGATTAAGGGGGCTGGAGGCGGCCAGGCCAGGCCCCTGCAGCCTCCTCTTGGGGTTTGGGTTGCAGCCCAGCCCGCAGCCGGTGCTGGATCTCCAGCCCGAGGGCTCCTCTCAGTTTTTCGCTGGCGAGCCTGCAGCGCTCTGCCCTGCTTAGGCCCCAGCTCGCTGCCCGGGCTGAGATGTTGAGCAATGTCCGGGCTTTACTCGCCTCTTCCCGGCAGCCGCTTCCCGCGCTCCGGCATGAGCCGGGGGGATTAGTGTGCTGCTAATCTCCCTGTGTGGCTGGGAGGGAGGAATGGGTGAGAGCTGGGGCTGGGAGCCTGTTGCTGCCAGGCGAGACCGTTCTGGGCAAGGCGCTTGGAGTAGCAAAGCATGGGGGAATTAGGGAAAATAATCTGTCGCTGTTGATCCCAGAGGCGGGAATTTGCAGTGTCGTGCCAGGCCCCAAGCGCAGAAGAGGGGGAGAGCCAGGCCGGCGGATGCGTGAGCGGAGCTCCCGGCTGGAATGCACCAGCTCAGCAAGGGATTGTCCTCCCTGGGCCGGGCAGGCGCTGCGCCATGAGCCTGGTGCCCGTGACAGCTGCCCAGGCCATGGCGGCAGCAGACAGCGCCTCAGCCGCCCTCCGGCGCCGTGACCTGTGCAGCCGAGGCATCCGCCTGGCCGGGAAGATGCGCTCAGACGTCGTCGACCTCCTGGACACCTACGTGAGTTTGCCCTGCTCCCTCCGGCTGCCCGTGGGGCTGGGAGCACTGGCAGGGTGGCCGCCGCTACCGGGATCCGGGGGTCTCCTGGCAGCCGTGCTGGGGCGCGAGGGCTCTGACCCATGGTAGAGATGGGGGGTGAAATGCTGCTGGCTGATGCTTGGGCAAACCTTGATCGCCTGGCCTTGCACTGCTCCGAACGCCTCCTGGCCAGCACTGAAGCTGAATCGGGGCCCTCTGGAGCCGGTGCCAGCGGGGCTTGGGGCGGGGGGTCCCCCCGTTTCTCCTGCCACCGCTGATCCCTGGCTGCTCTCGCCCCTGCAGGTGGAGCGGCAAGGCTTGGACGCCTCGGCCAGCGTGGCAGTGGTGGAGGGGGTGCCGGCGGCAGCGGCGGAGCGCTGGGATGAGCAGACGGGGACCCAGCGGCTGCTGGAGAACCTGGCAGCGTACCGGGCCTTCCGGGCCCTGCTGGCCCAGATGCTGGAGGAGCAGCGGGAGCAGCTGGGTGAGGCCGATGCTGCCCTGGGCCGGGCGCTGGCAGCCGTCCTGCTCCAGGTCTCGGCCTTCGCCTACCACCTTGAGGAGCTGCTGCGGCTGGAGAGCCGCGGGCCCCCCAGCGAGGAGGGGGCTGGGCCCCCCCCGGCCCCCCACCTCGGCCTCTTCGAGAGGAAGCTGAGGGGCCTGGGGGTGCTGCGGGAGCTGGCCCAGTGGGCCGTCAGGTCCGCGCGGGACCTGCGGCAGCTCGCCAAGCCCAGCCCGGGCAGCAGCTCGGCCCCCAGCCTGGCTGAGAGCCCTTGAAGGCGGGCGTGGGGCAGGGGGCTTGGGTCCTGCTGGGGCATAGTGGGGGGCTCCTTGCCCACCCCTGCGGAGGGCTGCTGATGGCGAAGGAGGTTGTTCAGGGAGGAGGGTGGACGGGAGGGACCATGTCACTAATCCCCAGGCCCCCCACGCTTTTGGTGCCACTCCCTGTGGGCACCTTTCCCTCTGGGGAAACTGAGGCACGGGCCGCACTCTGCCCCGGAGGGAGCGGGGATCCCCAGGCGGGGGCAGCCTCGGGGGTGGCTCAGGCTCTGCCTGCTGGGGCGTTGGAGTTATCCCCCGGGAAGCAGCTTTGCCACTTGCCCTAGGGCCCGGAACCCGCGGTGCTGGCCTTTTCTTTGAAATTCGGTCGCCGCCCAGCTTGCCATGGCTAGGTGCCTCCTCCGGCCAATGGAAACTGGCTCGGGGCTCTTGCGGAGGCAAGGCAGGAGCGAAGGGACAGAAGAATACTGCCTGGGGAAAGGAGCCTTGGGACCTGCCCCCCAGCTGCAAGATGCAAGGCTTCGCCTCCTTCATGTGGACTCTTTTCTCCTGCCCAGCTCACATTTTCTGTGCACTGAATTTCTGCTTTAACTGCTTGGGGGCTTTTTTGGGAGGGGGGAGTGTGGCGATACGATCAGGAGGGTATTTCTTAACTGCTCAGACAAGATAATGGAGAGGATCCTTTAACTGAAGGCTGTGATTCAGAAGACCCTCCACAAGGAGATTTGTGCCTCCAGGGGTTATTTTGGGATTGGAAACAGTGTGGAGGATTAAACTGTCCCCAACCACATCGCTCACCCTATGAAGGGGAATGCCGCGAGGTTTCGCAGCTGCCTGGACCCCGGTTTTCTTGCTGAATGGATGTGATGGCTGCTGGCTGCCAAGTGAATAAAAGGGCTGGGAGATCTACCGGGGTGACGTGACTCCTTGGGGGAGGTGGCACAGCGGGACTCAACCTCACCGGAGAGCCTGGGCTGCCACATTCCCGCCCCAGGGAAGGGTCGGTCCCGGTGGGGCGGGAGGTTTTGGGGGGATTGGGACCTGCTGGGAGGTCTTGGGGGGGATGAAGGAGACGGAGGTGGTGGGAGGATGAGGAGGAGGTGGGGGATCACTGGGGTTGTGCCCCGTCCTGGTGTGGCCCTGCCTTCCTCCCTGACCTGAGGGAGAGAAGGCAACATGGGGGGATGCCGGGGGCCTGGGGTGTGGAGGAGGCTGGGGATGTGCCCGGCTGGCCCTGCACAAAGCGGCTTTGTCACCGTGGGTGGTGGCAGCAGCGGGCACAGCGCCTGCCCCAGCACCAGCAGCAGCTGCATGGGCATGGGGGGCCCCAGGCTCTGCAGGAGGACAAAGGGCAATGCAGAGGCAGGACCCCCAGCACCCATCCTGCCCACCCCACCGGCCACATCACGGCAAGTGGGGCCACAGGGCTGGGGCTGCCCTGCAGGGCTGGGGCAAGGGTGGTTTGGTGGTGCCTGTTCTTTTTGTGGGCGATGCCCAAGAGGAAGAACATCACCTCCTTCATCGCCACTTATTGCCTGACCTCAGCTTTGCAGCTCAGACCGGATTATTTGCAGTGTTTCTGCTTCCCTGCACTTGGGAATAACAATTTCTGGCCTTTTTTTTTTTTCAGGATTAGTCAAAGTGAGTCCCTTTCCCAGCAAGTGTTCCGCTCTTGCAGTCCTGTCTGCTTTGTGCGCTTGAAGCCATCTTGCTTTTCCCCCCTTGCACCCTTGTGCTCAGCAGTGGCCGGGTGCTCGCATCCTCGCCCGCCCGCTGCCCCTCACCTTCCCGAAGGCGGGCACATCTATCTCAAACGCTGCACGTCCATCTCTGAACCTTGCGACCCAAGCAGGTGGGAACAGACCCCTTTTCTCCTACCACAGTAGCCCGGGTAGGAGGTGACCTTCACATCTCCGGGGAGCCAGCCCCAGCCCTGGCACGGGTCCGTGCAACTCGATCCTTCCAGATCAGCTGCTGGCGGTGCTTCGAGCTGAGCTCAGCCCGCTGCAACCACGCTCCGGAAGGCAAAGCAGCAATGGGGATTGAAGGTGGAGGATGATGTTGCTCCAGGGGCTTCCCTGGGCTGCGCCCACCAGCGCGAAGCGCTGCTTTTGCAACCTTCCTTATTCCTGCCTTGCTGCCTTGTCAGCAGCGCTGGGCATGTCTGTGTTTGCAAAGCACCCACAATGCTTTGAAAAGGCCACTGTAACCAGAACCAACGTAAAAAAGCAAACCATAATCCAAACCTCTATAGTCTGGCTGAGCGAGAGGCTCCAGGTCTCGAGCTTTCCCTGCCAGCAAGCCCCCACCATGCAGCAGAGAGGTGGTGGCACCTGAGCCTGCTGGGTTTTAATGCTATTTTTCAGCTGCAGCCCCCAAGGGAATCACTAGTAAACAGATTTGGTGAGAACAGGGGCATCCGATGGCTGAGCTCCCTTGCTGCTGGGAGGCCCTTTGGGCTTGCGTTGCTGCAGGCTGAAGTGAAGTTGATCTGGGTGGCTGGAGGTGACTGAAGCTGTTGATTCTGCAGACAGAAATGAAGAGCTTGAGGGGAGGACAGTTGTACCAACGTGGATAATGCTGCTGAGCACCCTGAATGGCCTCCTGCAAACTAAAAACCCACCAAAAAGCCATCCGAGATTGTGCTTTGGGAAGAGAGAAAGCATTTGCCGTGCTGGTGGGAACAGGGAAGGGGGGGGCAGGGCTGCGCTCCCGAATTGCAGCAGGGAAGGAGCCACCAAAACCAACCCTCGGATGTGTTTAATTTTAAAAAATAAATGTTTGAGTTTAACGTGTGGTTGGGTTGGGCACGCTTTGTGGGGTTGGAAAGGCTTTAAGCCGACTGAGGCTGCTCCCTGACCTCAGGCATGCCTGTACTTGGATGCCGGCATCGGCGCTGGGCACTAGGAGAGAATAAATTGCCCCTCGCCCACCGTGCACCGGAGGCAGGTGGGGTTCAGCTGTACCAGTCCCACCAGCTCACCCGACCCCTTGCGCTGTTCTGCGCCAGCATTGCAGTGCTGGCTCCTGACTTTTTGATCCTGAGCTGGGGCGGGGGGGGAACGTTCATCAACGCTTTCCTTTTTAATAGCAGGAAAACCTTTTCCTCACGCCTGAGTCAGCGGAAAGGATTTCCCCGTCATGGCCTTGGCTGCACTCCCCTGCCCCAAAGGAGCAGGTGAAAACCCGGAGGAGTGGCTCTCGGCCGCCACGCTGCCTTACTGGGAAGAGCCAGGAGCCCTCCCTTCTTGCAGGAAAACGCGCTTCGAGCGTGGCCCTGCATGTCTCCGAGGGTGAGCTGGAAGAAGGAGAGATTTGCTTGAACTTCCGCGGTTCACCTCCTCCTCTCTCACCATGGCGCTCGCCAGCTGGCATCGCCGCAGTTAGTCCCCACCTGTTTCTTTCCCCCCTTTTTTTTCCTCCCTTCTTTTCTTCCTCTATTTAGGTCTTGCCTAATGGTTTCTCACCGCAAGTGCCGCTGGTGGACGCTCAGCGGGCTGGGCAGTGCCCGGGAAACAGGTTTGTCAGGAGAGGAGCTGCACTGGCCGCCAGGAGCTCAGCAACGTGTGCAGCAGCGCCGCAGGCCGTGTCCTGGGGATGAGTCGCCCTCTGAGCTGACGTGGACCAGGGGATTTGTCGGTGCTGGGAAACCCATCCGTGTGGGACATGGATGCGATTTGTACAGCTCTCCCTGAACCAGGCAATGATGGGTGTTTTGTTTAATATCCAAGAAAATTAACGTTTTGTGTGTCTGGGCACTAAATGAGGTGAGGCCTGATGCCAGCACTTGCCTGTCGCCGACACCCTGCCGTTCAGGGCTGCCCTGGGATGCTGCTTGTGAGGCTCAGTGGAAGAACAAGCTCAGGATGAACTTTTTTTTGAGCTGCAGGGAAGGGCCAGCACCAGCTGCTCCGGTCCCAGGGAGTCACCGTAAAGCAGAGGTGCCTGTGTCGCACCGCCGGTAGGAGCACGCGGGGTGTGGTTACACCGTTTTCGGTTTGCACGGCAAAGCCACCAGGCTGCCAAGGCATGCCTAAGTCCGAGGAGCACCCAGAGGGATTCGCAGCCTCATGCCAGGCTGAAGGTGCATGAAATCTCCTCAAAAAGCACTTCCTAGGGAAACTAAACTGTGGTAAGCAGCTGGGAGAGCTGAGGTCCAGGAGTGGTGGTTACGGCCCAGGTGCCCCTTGAGGCACGTGGTGATTTTGGGCTGTGAACCCATTTTCGTGTGTCACGGGCCATGGCCGGCGCCGCTCACTGGGCCGCTCCCCATGGGCACTGCAGCCCGGGGAAGGGGATGGTCGAAGCTCTCGGACCACGTTTCACCGTCACGGTGTGTGAAGCAGGGTCTGGCCCCGAGAGCCCACCTTGGGTCGGGCGTGCGACCCCCCAACACCCAGCTTCCCCTTGCTGGCGGGCTTGGGGCCGGGGTGGCACGCAGGGATGGGTGCACACCGGGGTCTCCCTGCAGCACCTGGGCTGCAGACTTGGTTAGGGGTGCGGGGAGCACCGGAGGGTCCTTGGGCTGCAGGGTGGGGGTGCAGGGGGCACTGGGGTCTCAGGGGTGCAGGGTTGGGGTACAGGGAGTGCTGGGAGGGGTCCCAAGGGTGCAGGGTGGGGGTGCAGGGACACTGGGGTCTCAGGGGTGCAGGGTGGGGGTGCGGGGGGCACTGGGAGGGGTCCCGGGGTGCCGGGCGGGGGTCCTGGAGTGGGGTACGGGGTCCGCGGGGCGCGCAGGGCCGAGCCGCGCCCAGCCGCCCCCCCCCCCCCGGCGGGAATGGTTCCTCCCGGCCGCGCTCCCCGCCCCCCCCCCCGGCCCCGGCGCGAGGCTCGGGGCCGCCGGGCCGGGGCCGGGCGCGGTGACGTCAGGGGCGCCCCGCCCCTCCGCGCTCTCGCCGCGGGCGGGGGCGCCGCTTCCCGCCTGCCGCCGCCGCCCGGGCAGCGGCGCTGCGGCGCTGAGGGGCGGCCTCGCTCCGCGCCCGCTCGCGGCCGGCCCCGGGGCGGGGGCGGGCAGAGCCCTGCGCCGCGCCGGGCATGCGAGTGCCGGCGGGGCGGGCTGCAGCGGCCGCGGGGCGTCTGCGGCGGGGAGCCGGAGCCGGAGCCCGAGCCCGAGCCGGGGGAGGCGGCGGGCCGGGGCGGCGGAGCCATGCTGCTGGCCTCGGCCGTGGTGGTGTGGGAATGGCTGAACGAGCACGGGCGGTGGCGGCCCTACAGCCCGGCCGTCAGCCACCACATCGAGGCGGTGGCCCGCGCCGGGCCGCGGGCGGGCGGCAGCGTGGTGCTGGGCCAGGCCGACAGCCGCCTGGCGCCCTACATCATCGACCTGCAGTCCATGCACCAGTTCCGCCAGGACACCGGTGAGTCAGCCCGGGGGGGGGGGGGGCCGCCGCGCCGCCGACCCCTGTCCCGGCCTGCCCTGCCCTGCCCGGCCCGGCCGGGCCCTGCGCCGGGCTCCCCGGGCTGCGGTGGCCTTGCTCTGCGCCGCTTTGCATCGCCGGGTGCCGCGCAGCCCTGCCCGGCTGCACGTTGCAGCGGGCTCCCCGGCCTGGCGTTGCGCAGCGCTCCCCGCTCCAGAGCTGCGTTGCTCCGTGCTGCGCCTCCCAGCGCTGCCCGGCCCCGCACCGTTCGCGCTCCCCGCTCTGCAGCGGCATCGCGCCGCGCTGTGCTGCCGGGTCCCCTCCGGCGCTGCCCTGTCCTGGCCCCTCGCTGCACCGCGCTGCGCGGGGTTGTGGCGCCAGGCCCCGTGCTGCCCTGCCCGCGCAGGTGCTTTCCTGCCTGACGTGACTGATCTGGATTTGCTCTGCATGTCCAGGTCCCTTGTTGCACCGCACTGGTTGGCTTAGAGTCGCACCGTGCAGCGCTTTGCTGCCAGGTCCAGTATTGCACAGCGCTGCCTGACCTGGAATTGCATTGCACGGTGTTGCACAATGCTGTGCTGCCGGGTCCCATACTGCATTGCACTGCCTGATCTGGAGCTGGGTTGTATTGCGCTGCCTTTCTCAGTCCCATATTGCATCGTGGCGCCTTGCCCTGCGTTACGTCCCATTGCCCGCTCTGCCATCGCGTTGCTGCCTGTACTGCGCTGTGCTGCTGGGCGCCGCGCTGCGTTGTACTGCCTGATCCTGGATTCTGTTGCCCGGTCCCATACTGCATCTGGATTTGCCTTGCGCCGCCCTGCTCTGTCTGCCCTGGAATTGCACAGTTCTGCTCCTCGCTGCCCAGCCCTGCCTGCTGCTCCCCAAGCCCACGCTGCCGGGGGTTGCCCGCTGCCAGCTTGCATTATGCCATCCCACCCGGTCCCCAGGTGCTTGCCGTATCCCATGCTGCCCGGCCCTGCCCGCGCGTTCCTGGTCCCTTACGGGGTCGTGGTGCCCAGCCTCCTCCCTGCTGCACCTCCCTGGCACCCATCGCACACTGTGGCCTTTTCCTCTCCCGGCCCGCAGCCCCTTTGTGCGCGGAGCCCATCCCCTGCAGACCTTTTCCAGGGCCCTGCCCAGCTCCCTCTGAGCCGCCATCAACCCCAAGGGCCCGGTGCTGTACAGTGCTTGGGGGCCAAATCCTGCTCTGGGTCACAGCAGCCCATGGGGGTGTCCAGGGTGGGGGCACAGGCAGGTGGGGGGATGCTCAGGGAGGACACAGGCGGGTGGGGGGTCCCCAGGATGGTGGCTTGGACAGGTAAAGGGGGGTATTCGGGGGTGGGGGGGCAACGAGCAGGCATGGGGGTCGCCAGGGTGGTGGGGCTGTGGAGGGATTCCCAAGGTGGTGC
This sequence comes from Nipponia nippon, assembly GCF_047370975.1. Taxonomy (NCBI): domain Eukaryota; kingdom Metazoa; phylum Chordata; class Aves; order Pelecaniformes; family Threskiornithidae; genus Nipponia; species Nipponia nippon. Next base: position 73,277 of record NW_028262291.1, on the reverse strand, counting down.
GGCACATATGGCCCTGGGTTGTCTGGGGTGTGGGGCACAGGCACCCATGGGGGAGAGGTTGGCACAGGGGATTGTGCCCCCCAGCACCCCTGTGATGGCCATGGGAAGGGGACCAGCCACTATCCCTTGTCCCTGGGACAGGGGGTGCTGGGTGCAGCAGGGTGCTAGGCACCCTCCTTTGTCCTCCTTCTCCCAGCAGCCCTGGGGCTGGCAGGGACCCTCCCCTGCCCGGGGGTGTGGGGACAGGGGACCTCTGCGGCAGGGCTGGGGGCCAGCCTCTGAGGGCTATTGTCGCCCAGGGAGGAGGCCTGAAAGGGCGATTGTTCTGTCTCTCCCTGGGTTGCTGGGGATGTTGGTATTTTGGGTCATTAAACAGCTCTGATTTGGGGGGGTCGCGACCCTGGCAGGCCCTGAATAGCTATTGTCCCTTTTCTTCCCCTGCTGAATGGGAGGCCGGCTGGCCGCGCTGGGCTGGAGGGACGCGCGGCGTTCCCACACCTCCGCCCGGGGACCGCCAGATGCCGCATGCCGCCACTGCTGCCCTCCCCGCCTCGTGCCGGATTAGGATAAATCACCGTCCCGCTCCCCTCCAGCCCCGCTTTGTGCTGCCAACGCCGGCGGCTTTTCTCTCCCGGGTGCCCCTTCGCCGGACGGGGACGGGTGGCCTGGCTTGCCTGGGGTGCAGCTGCACCCCATTCTCTGTATCAGGGTGCTTGATGTGCACCTGTCATTAGCGCTAAGAAACATCTTTTCCTTTTTAGCCCACTTTTTCCTGGGAAGTGGTCCTGCGTGGGGACTGACTGTGGCCGTTGCTCCCAGCAGAGAGGTGGGGGTGAAAAGGGACTGAAATTCTTGCAGGCTTTGCAAGACACGTGATGAAAAGCTGGAAGAAGCAGGCTTATTATTTCTTCTCTTTGAGTTTTCTTGTTCCTACCGCTGGCAGCAGGGCCGAGCCGTGGGGTTTTGCAGAAGAGCACGGAGGCAGCGATGCTTGTGCGCCCATCCCGCCTATTAACCCAACAACTCTGGGCGCTAGTACCGTGCTCAGGATGGGACCCTGAGGCTCAGCCCAGCCGTGTTCAGCCTGCCCTGCTGTGCCATGAAACATCCCAAAGATGAAGGCTTTCTCCTCATTGTAGGAGTTTCCAAAATTTGTGTCTGTGCTTTGAATGCATCCTAGTTGACTGGGAGCGGTGGGAAAGGAAACGCCTAGCAAAAATAAGGATGCAAGCCACAAAGCCTTTGTGCTTTGCGCTCTCATCCCACTCTTAACGCTTGCTGATGGGGGAGCAGGAGCTGGGCGTGGGGCCCTGCTCGAACCCCTTTGCTCAGCTTCGCGGGGATTTTCCCTGTGCCATGGGTTAGGTTTTCGTCACGGGCCGGTTTGGCAGCTGTAGACGGTGGGGCTGGTGCAAGCCCCGCTCCCCTGTGCACATGGGTGCCTGCGCATGTCACCGCTGCAGGGCTGAGAGCTGCCCCTTAAATCTTTTATTCCCCTGTCCCGGTCTGGAGCTGAGAGGGTGACAGGGCTGTGGCAGGCCCTGCAGGACTCCGGTGCCTACGTGCCTGGTTTCATCAGGCTCCCACAGGAGGTCCCTAGGAGCAGGTTGGAGCGGCCAGGCTTGTGGTTCTGTGTTTCCCCGTCAGGGCTGAGTAGCTGCACACTGGGGCTGGGAGGGTGGCCGCCACCGTAGACCGATGGGGGTGAAATCTGCACTTCCCTCACCCCGGTCACACTGGGGGGTGCACCCCAGTGCCGTGCGTGTACAGCGCAGGGGCTCCCTGGCCCTTCGAGTGCGCCGGCAGCAGGGCGGCTTGCCCGCAGTGGCCTGGGGAAACCAAGGCGCACGAGTCCTCTGGCAGGGTGGGGACAATAGCTGAGCTGGAAAGCCGTCCTGTCCCTGTGCCGAACAGCACCGGTGGGGCAGGTTGGGGTGGTTTCGCTCCCTGCCTGCAAGTGGGTGCTGGCACCAGGGCCTGACAGCATCTCTCACCCTCCCTCAGGCACTATCCGCCCTGTCCGGCGCAGCTACTACGACCCATCGTCAGCACCGGGCAAGGGAGTCGTGTGGGAGTGGGAGAACGACAGCGGGTCGTGGACACCCTACGACATGGACGTGGGCATCACCATCCAGCGTGCCTATGAGAAGCAGCACCCCTGGGTGGACCTGAGCGCCATCGGCTTCTGCTATGTCATTGACTTTGCCACCATGGGCCAGATCAACCGGCAGACCCAGCGCAAGCGCCGTGTTCGCCGCCGCCTTGACATGGTCTACCCACTGGTCTCGGGCACCCTGCCCAAGTCACAGTCCTGGCCGGCCAGCCCCGGGGCAGCGGCAGCCCCCCCGGTCCCTGCCTGCGCCTGTCCCCAGTGCCTCCTGGTCATGAGCGTCAAAGCCACCGTGTCAGCTGCTGGCCCTGGCACTGCCACCCTGCAGCCCCGCAAAGCCCCCCCTGCGCCACCCACCGCTCCCAAAGCCCCGGTGCCGGCCCCAGGGGCCAAGGCGCCTGACGGTATGACTGCGGTGCGTGGCTCGCTGAAGCCGCTGGCAGCCCAAGGGGGCCGGCGGCAGGCAGCCAGCACGCCTGCCTTGAGCTCGGCCAGCTCCACCGCCAGCCCCCCCGGCGCGGGCAGCAGCAAGGCATCCCATCCTGGCCTCGGCACCCTGAACCGCAGCCACCTCCAGCGCCTGGCCATCGCCCAGTCCCGAGTGCTCATTGCCTCTGGGTGAGTCCGGCCGCGTGCAAGCGAGAGGGTAGCTGGGGGGAGAACGGGGTCAGCGTGATTTTTTTTTCCCCCTCCCCAGGGCACAGAGGAGCCGCAGCCCTGTGGGGCTCCCCACTGCAGGGGTGCTATCGCCCCCGAGCCTGATGGGAGACGGACCTTGGCGGTCCCCACCCTCCCATGGGCAGAGGGCTGTCCTGGGCCCCTCACCTTCCCCGTGGGTGCCCGGGGACTGGAGCGTGCACAGGGTGGCTCCTGCATCTCAATGAGTAGGCTGAGGCTGCTCTTTTTCTTGGTGACAGGGGATGGGTGGGGAACTGCGAAAGGCCCAAAGAAAAGCCATTCAGGCCCCAAGAGAAGGGGTCCCTCCAGACCCCCACCCTCCGAAGACACATTCTTTGGAGGAGGTGGGCATTTAATGAGCCTGTTTCTCCTCTTTGTTTGGCTCTGCCGTCAGCCTTCTGTCGCAGCCTGGCCCCTTTCCTCTCCCTCTCCATCCTCCCCCTTCCCTCTGCTCCTGACCCGCCAGGAAACTTTCCCATGGAAGAGAGCCCCAAGGGGAGGTGGGGGAAAGAGCTGCGGCAGCGACGTGGCCATAGGAGAAAAGAGGAAAAAAAACAACAACAGACCAGCTCGGGGAACGGTGACAAAAAGGGGCAGTGAATGGAGACACAGGCGGGGTTTCTAAAGAGCGAGAGAAAAGGCGGCGGTTGGGCAGGGGGGGCACGTCGCCCCGTCGGGGGATTCTCTATTTCCAGCCAGGCCCCGTGCAGTTGCTCAGGCAACTTTTGTCTGGCCCCCGGGGGCTATGGGGACGTGGGTGCCTGCCGCCGGCCCTGACGTGGTCTCTGCTGGCTCCTCGCAGGGTCCCCACTGTCCCCGTGAAGAACCTCACTGGCTCCAGCCCCGTCAACCCAGCACTGGCAGGTGAGAATGGGGCTGCAGCAGGGTGCCTGGTGCCCGCGGGTGCTCGCCTCCCCGGGGGGGAGTCGGCCCCAGTGGGGTGGTTTTTGGGGGAACATCTGGGGTTTGGGGTGACGCTGGCTCAGTGCCATTTCGAACCCCCTCACCCAGGGATCACGGGGATCCTAATGAGTGCGGCCGGGCTGCCCGTCTGCCTGACACGGCCCCCCAAGCTGGTGCTGCACCCCCCGCCCGTCAGCAAGAGCGAGATCCAGACCATCCCTGGCATCTCCCACACCTGCCGCAAGACCACCAAGAAGCAGGCCAAGAAGGGTGAGAGGCACTTTGCCGCTTGGCCCCTGTTCCTGTCCCCCCTTCTCTACCTGGTTCCCCTGTTCTCCTGTCTCCTCCTGTTGCCCCCAGCAGTGGGTTCCCCCGGGCTGCCCTCCGCCCCCTCTGACTCTTGCTCTCCCACAGGTAAAACCCCAGAGGAGGTACTGAAAAAATACCTGCAGAAGGTGCGGCATCCGCTGGATGAGGTGCGAGCAATGGGGGATTGCAGTGGGGTGTCCCTGGGGTGCTTTGCTCTGGGAGGAGTCACTGGGGACAAGGGCGATGCCCCTGCGCCGTGCAGGGGTCTCCTGCCACCCTTCATGGCTCTGCCCTGTCCCTGCCCTCCTCCGAAGAGGGGCTGTGTGCCGCATGCACGTGTTGGCTGGCCCCTGCGGTGGCCCGGGGTGATGGCACGGCACCAGGGGTGGGCGCTGGTCCCTGGGCAAGAGCAGGGCAGCTCATCAGCCCCGTGTCCTTGGCGAGGCTCCGGCTGCATCCATCCGTCTGACCCCTCTCCTCCCCTTCTGCGCAGGACTGCACCATCTGCATGGAGCGCCTCTCTGCACCCTCTGGCTACAAGGGACCCCAGCCGGCCGTCAAACCCGACCTCGTGGGGAAGCTGGTGAAATGTGGCCACGTCTTCCACCTCCATTGCCTGGTCGCCATGTACAACAACGGCAACAAGGTGCAAGGCTGCAGCCCTGGGGGATGCCCGAGCCCCTGGCTCGGCGACCTGTGCTGAGCTCCACCTGCCCTCAGTGGGACGGTGCTCGAGCCCTGCTGCCCCAGAGGGGTCTGACCTCCCCGCCCTAATGGAGAGTTTAATTTTTATCAGCAGCAAGCATTTTGGGACCGTTAAATCAGAAACCAGGGTTGCGTGGGTGTGTTTTCCCCCACTATGCTCAGTTTTATATCCTTGCTTTCCTTCCCAGGGTTAGTGGTGGCGAACTTTGATCCCTGCATGTTTGAGCAGAGCTACTTGGCATCTGGCATCGGGCAGTGCTTTTCCAGCCGCAGGTGGGCTTTCCTGAGCCCCCTGCAAATGGCTCTTGTGCTCGACATTCCCAGGAAAATGCATTTCACATTGCTTGGGGGTTTTTAATATTTATTATCTTTCCCTCTTTGAAAAAAAAAAAATTAAAAACCCAAAACAGAGGCAGGGAAAGTAGTGAGGACTGTAAAACTGATGAGGAAGAGAAATGCAGACCTCGGGTTTTTGGTTGAAGTTGGGTCGCTGTAGCAAATTGTTCCAGCCCTACCCCCTGCTTCCTGAGTGTTTTTGAAATGACTATTTTCATGATGAATACGGCATTCAGTACTGCTCAGGGACAAAGCGCCCAGTCTGGCTCGATGCTGGGGGACACCGGTTTCATTATGTTTCCCTCTTTTCCTGCTCTCAGGATGGGAGCCTGCAGTGTCCCACCTGCAAAACCATCTATGGTGTGAAGACGGGGACACAGCCCCCTGGGAAGATGGAGTATCACATCATCCCTCACGCGCTGCCTGGCCACTCTGACTGCAAAACCATCCGCATCATCTACAACATCCCCCCGGGGGTGCAGGTGCGGCCCGGCCCTACGCCCAGGGGTGTACATGGGTGGTCCCCTGTGGGGGCTGGTGGACCTTGTCCCCGCTGCGTCACCCCCGGGTAATGCTGCAGCTCATGCCTTGACTCAGGGCTCCGGGTTCAATGATGTCTCGGGAGGTGTGTGTCCGTAAGGATGTTGTGGGAAGCCTGGGGTACATCTGCATGAAAGCGTTGGCCCCATCTGCTTGGTGGCAGGGAGGGTGGTGGCATTTAGGGCCACCGTGCTGGAGTGTGGCTGCCCAGCACAGCAGCGAGCAGCTCTGCGTCCACTGAGGCTGGGGGGTTGTGCCCAGAGCATCCTTCTGAGCTCCAAAAGGGTTTTGTTCCTCTCCCACTCCACACGCTGCAGGGACCAGAGCATCCAAACCCCGGGAAGAGCTTCACCGCCCGCGGCTTCCCCCGGCACTGCTACCTGCCGGACAGCGAGAAGGGCAGAAAGGTGAGGGGCTCACCCGGGCAGCTCAAGCTGGCCAAGGCATGCTCAAGGGCATATCAAGGGGGAGAGGGAGTGAACAGCTGTTTGGAGCACGGGGAAAAGCAGATAGGGCTTATGCAGGCAAATCTGGGTGGAGGTTTTCCCCATAGCCCATCTGGCATGCTCTGCAGGAGCCCAGTGACGTTCCCATGCGCTGGGGGAGCTCTGGCAGCCTGGTTCCGCTATTTTGGTTGGGGTAGGACCCCATGCTGGGATCCCAAGCTCTCTGGGAGGGCTTGGCTGTGGGTTGCCCACATTGCTGGGGCGTACCAGGATGCTCAGGCGTGCCCTTAGCAGAAGTGGGTGCTTCCTCCTGCCTCCACGTTTGCCTTGCTGCCTGCCCCATCTCTCCCCTCCACAGGTACTGAAGTTGCTGCTGGTAGCCTGGGACCGGCGCTTGATCTTTGCCATCGGGACCTCCAGCACCACAGGCGAGTCGGACACGGTGATCTGGAACGAGATACACCACAAGACAGAGTTCGGCTCCAACCTCACTGGCCACGGCTACCCCGACATCAACTACCTGGACAATGTCCTGGCAGAGCTTGCGGCCCAGGGCATCACGGAGGAGAGCCTGGCACAGGAGAAGGACTGAGACCGTGGCAGGGAGGCAAGGGAAAGGGTGCCCGTGCCACCCCCCGCAAGGATAAAGCTGCTGGAGAAACCTGTCTGGGGGCTTTGCAGGGGGCACCTGGAGCCCCCCTGCTCCCGATGAAACCCGTCCAGTGGGAGCATCCCCAGGCTGGCTGGGAATGCGGGAGAAGGTCCTTTTGGCCATCCCCTTCACTCCCGTGGGGAGGGAGCCCCCCCGCACAGAGTTGTGGGGCTTCATGCTGGCCTGGCCATCCCCTCCGGCCGGTGTCCTATCCCCGCTGTGCTGAGGGCTTGGGGGGTGCCAGCCTCCCTTCCCTCCTCGTCCATTGGATGGTTCCAGCCTGGTCCGATGCCCCTGACACCCACCTGGGGCTGGGACGTGGCCTGTGGGGAAGAGCGGGGGCCATGGGAGTCCCCCTCGCTGTGCCTCGTCCCTCAGCCATCTGTTCGTTCATTTGTCCTGTCCGGTACCTCCCCACTGGTCTCCTGTGTCCACGGAGGTTGGGGGAGCCGCAGTCTGCCTCGGCTGGCTCCCCAGCTCCGTGCCCCCTTCTCCTCTTGGTTGTGTCTGAGCTGTGCCCTGCAGGGTCCTCTTGTCTGGGCTGCCCCCCCCCGCCCTGTGCCGGGGAGGGGCCGGGGGGTGGTAGGAAGGGGGGCGAGGAGCACGTTTCTTGGCCTGTCTCCCAACCCCCTGTAGTGGGTTCCTTGAACTGTTCGTATAGGGGTGTCCCCGCGTTGAATTTTTATATACCTCGTGTTTTGGGGGTTTGGCATATATATGTACATGTCGGCGGTCGCGTTTTGAGAGGTGGGCTGGGAGAATGCGATGCTGCGGCCAGACTGGGGGCTGAGCCCGGTGGTGCCTGGGAGGGGATGGGACGGGGACAGCACTGCTCCCCAACTGTGGGGACACCCCACCCCGAAGGAGGTCAGTGCCCCTCGGTAGGGCTGTTGCCTGTGGGTCCCTGTGGGGCCAGGCATGGGTGTGGGTGGGAACCGTTCCTCTTGTTCCTCTTCCTGCTGGGTCTCAGCACCATCCCCAGCGGTCCCTGGGGAGACCTTGGGGGGTGGGGGGTGGCTGGCTGGCAGGGGCTTGGCGCGGCGGTTTTGGGCTGGGGCCAGGGGGGTTGGCGTGGGGAGGGGACTGTTGGTGATGGGGGTGGGGGGGAGTTGCATGGCATCTTGTGGTCCCTGCCAGCCCCCAGGGGACTTCATAGGGCCTCTCAGAGTGAGCTGTCACAGGGTGCCAGGGAGGTCCCCCCAGCTTTGGGGGCTGCTCTGCGGACACTCTCCCCATTGGCAGGGGCTGGCTGCGCTCCTGGCCCTGTCCCGTGAGACCCCCAGAGTCGGAGAGCAGAGTGGGTGGCAGCACCCGCCACTGCCCAGGCTGCCCCCAGCCCTGCACTGTTGCTCCCTGGGGAGCTGGAGCCTCCTAGCCCGTTGTGTTGCATTCCCCTCCTGGTTTTCCTGGGGGGGTCGCCTTGCCCTCTGTCGCAGGGGATGGTGATGTGGGAGGGGGACCCGTCCTGCTGTGCATCGTTCTGTTGTCACTGTTTTTTCTCTCCCCGGCCTGGGGTGTGCGTCTCCCCCAGCCGGCTGCCCTGCGGAGGAGGGGGTGGGGGTCAATAAAGCGGATGGCAGGGGACGTTCGCTGTCCCTGCACGGCCTGGCCTCTCTGTTGTCTTCTGTCCGTCGTCTGTGTGGCCAGGCGAGTGAGGGGGCACCATGGGGGGGCCAGGCACCCCTTGTCCCCCTGATGCCCCTTTGCACTGTTCTGTCCCCAGCATGGGATGTTATTTTCTACCTCAAGTGAGAAAACCTCTTTCCCCGGGAAAGCACCCTTTTTGGGCAGCGCTGCAGCAGTGCGATGTCTCTGAGCCCTGGGCTTCCCCCACTGCAGAAAAACCCTGACTGGAGCTATGCAAAACCCTCCCATGATCTGGGGGAGGAAGGAGGGGGGGTCCCCCACCCTCCCCGGGTGCTGGCCTGACGGCTCTTAATGTGACACAGTCTTTTCACGTTACTTTTTTTTCTTTTTTAATGCCGTGTTGCCTACGCAATTAGTTGCTGGCTGAAATAAAACTGATCCGTGCCTTCTGCATGCGTGTGTATATCTATCCCGATAGATATACATGGAGACGGGGGTTGCCCTCTGGTTGCAGCGGGCAGAGGTCGGTGGCTAGCTCCGTGCACGTCTCCACGGGGCCCCTCCACTCCCTCCTTTCCCGCTAGGCGAAGCATTGCTAATGCCGTCTGCGCTGGGCCTGGGTGCCTGCAGTAGCTGGGGGCTTCTCTGGGCTTGGAGGGCCGGGGGTCTTTTCCCAGGGGTCAGGGCCCAGCACGCCTCCTGACCCAATGTTTTTACCAGTAGAAGTCTCCACCATGGACACGCTTGAGCCCTGCTGGTGTTCCTGTGTGTTGGGGAAGGGGGGGGGGGGTGCGCAGCTTCCCTTGGCTTTTTGGGGCCAGCCTGGGGGGAAGAAGTTGGCTGTGCTCAGGGTTTCCTTCTCCTTGGGCGCCCCAGTGTCCCCAGCAACTTGTTGAAGGGTTCTGGGTTCCCTTTTTTTGGTTTTGGGGTGGGGGGACGGCTGGGGCATGGCTTGCAGTGGAGGGGAAATTCGCTTATCTCTGGAGAGCCCTGGGACTGATTGGAGGGGGGAGATGCAGCCATGGAGGTGCAGGGGCCGGCGGGGGGATATCGTGGTGGGTCCTGATGAGGGGCTGACCCTGACAGTTGGCCCCTGCGGTCAGCCAGGGACGGATGTCCGAAGGGCCATGGAGCCTCCCAGGTGCTCAAGGCTGGAGCCTGGGGATCTGGTGGAGGGTGAGAGCATCTGTCGCCCCATGGGGGGTGAGCCGGGGGCCTCTGTGGGGACAGGGACCCTCAGCTCCAGGGGGCGAGGGGCAGGGGGCTGGTGGCGCTGCGCAGCTTTGCCTCGGGAAGGGGGGGTGGGCAGGGGGCTTTGCCTGGGTTTGGGGCACAAGGCATCGCCTGGCGACTGCGGGGGGGCAGGGGACGCTCACGCCATCGGTCCCTCCGGCTCTTGCTGGTACCCCTCGCCCACGCTCAGCACAGTGCTGTCCTCGGGGCTCACGGTGGCCAGGCTGTCCCCTTCGCCCATCGCGCGGTATCCCCTCACCTTGTACCTCCAGCGGCTGTAGCAGACCGTTGCCAGGATGGTGGCTAGCCCCGCCAGGACTGCTGCCGTGATGCCAGCCACCTCACCCCCTGTCAGGCCCCGGCCCCTCACCATCTCTGCTGCGTGCTGGATCTCTTCTGGCCGGGCCAACCGCCACATGTGGCTCTGCCCATCCCTGACCCAAGCGCTGTCCCCATCCCCGCTGCTCACCAGCACCGTGTCGATGGTCGGCAGGCTGGTGGGGGGCCGGGTGAAGGGTGGCAGGCGGGCGGGTGGCAGCGAGCCCCCTGTGAAGATGCCAGCCTGGACACAGTACTCCACCTGGCAGCTGTCGCTGATGAGCGCCAAGTGCTGGCTGAAGCCCGGGGGGCAGCTCTTGGCATGGGGGTCCTCGGCGGTGCCCTGGTGCTGCCCTGCCAAGGGGTTCCCTGCCTGGCAGCTGAAGAAGCCCCCAAAGGGCACTGCATACTGGCCGCCCCCCTCGTAATCCTGGCTCACGCACACCCTGAGCTCATCGAAGAGCTTCAGCGGGAAGTACCCCGAGGGGCAGGACTGGGCGCTGGTGATGGAGTTGGCGCTGTGGGCACTGAACAGCCCCCCAAAGAGGTATCCTGAGCTTGGGGCCACCGGCCCACTCGCAGCACACCAGTAGGCACTGAATTGCACCCGGGAGAGCCAGAAGATGTCCCGGCACTCGCGGTGGCAGAAGATGCCCAGGATGCACTTGTTGTGGCACTCCAGATGGCTGTGGCCTTCCTCCCGCTCCTGCACACCCAGCAGCACCGGAGTGTAGGTGGTGGGGCAGGAGAAAGCCCCAGTGAGGGGGTTCTTCTGCTCCAGCCCCCGGCACAGCGTGCTGGTGTCAGGGCCAGCGAGCCCAGCACACTCCTGGAAGACTCCCCCAAAGGTGAAGTTGGTCATGGCACCCTCACAGGAGCCGTCATCAGCGTTGGCATGGAAGTTGAAGTTGGGCGAGGTGGCATCAGTGCAGCCCGGGTAGGTGTTGAAGGTGTAGTAGCGGCGGATAGCCATCTCCACTCGCCTGGCCAGCTTCTTCACCATGGGGGTGGGCAGCTCTGGCAGGGTGTTGGGGTTGATGAAGAAGTACAGGGGCAGCCCTGAGCGGTCGAGAGCCACCAGCTGGTTTCTGATCCCCTCCTGCCAGGTCTTGAGGGTGATGCCTGGGTAAAAGGGGGTCCCACCGATGCTCTCTACCCTGGAGTTCGTGCGGTTCTCCAGATACTGCTTGGTGAAGCCAGAGCTGATATCCAGGGACTCGTCGTTTTTCACATTGATGATGCTGTGGAAGGCCACGCCGGCCGAGGCGGTGACAGCACTCCGTGTGGCCCAGCTGTCCTTCAGGAAGGTTGCCTTGATCTGATCCTCCTGTACCAAGCTGGCTCCGGCGTCCACGGAGGTGATGGTGTGGGTGCCATAGTTAAGCACCAGCACCTCAGCCAGAAAATCAGCCATCCGTGTCTGGTTGTTCTCCAGGTGGCTGGCGATTGTCAGCAGCTGCTTCTTGAAGCCCTTGTCAAGGACTGCCCCTGGGTCGATCTTGACAGTGTAAACCAGGTTCCTGACTTGCACTCGGGTGGTGACAGCATGGTCTTTCACTTGGTGGGTCTTGGTCCGGTGGAAGTCGTAGGAGAACTTGCCATTGATGGAGGAGAAGAGGGACAGCTCCAGGTTGATGGAGGCAGAGGTGATGCTTTGGTAATCTTTCCAGGACTCGATAATCTCAGAGTTGATGTCCAAGTTGCTCTGCTTGCGAGGGATAGTGAAGATCTCATCTGGGATGATATAGGATCCGTCTTCCGTGGTCTTGCACAGCGAGTAGCCCAGATTGATGACTCTGCCCATATCTAAATTCCTGAGGTTATCCCAGCCTCCCCCCGGCAGGACTTCTAGACTTGGGAGCTTCAGGGCCTTCTTGCACTCCGGAAACCCCGCAGAGGAGGACAGCTCCTGGGACTGCCCACCCCCTTTCACCCAAGCCATCGACACCCAGGCGAGCAGGACCCCCCACAGCGTCCAGCCCATGGCTGAACCAGCACAGGGCCCTCACCAGACGTCTGAGCAGTGAGGCGGGAGCTGGGGAAATGAGCTGGCTGGGGGTGCAGCTGCTGGGTGGTTCCTCCTTTTGGGGGTTGAATTAACAAAAGGGAAAGGAGAAGTGAGATCTGACGAATGTGAGAAATGACTGAGTGGAGCTGAGACAAGCAGGTGGGGAGCAGAAAGTAGAGGGGTGCCCAGAGCTCATTGCCTCCCTGCTGCGAAAGCTCCCTCTCCTCATGAAAGCTGCTCTGCAGGGGATGGGGCAGGGAGAAATCTCGCTTTCAGCTCTTCACTGTGCCCAGGGAATTTCACTGTGTGCATCTCCCTTGGCCAGCGCTTGGGTGACTCCCCCCGATGAATTCCCCCCTGCCCCCGGGGTGACGCTGGCTCCTTCATGCCACGCAAGGGACCTGTCCCCGGCCCCACGGCCTTGGGGTCCCGCTCACATGACGGGGTGAGATCTGGCCCTGGTCGCATGGGCTTCGCTTTCCTGCTGACTCCAAGGCTTTCCTCTGCAGAAGAGGCGAGGAGAGGAAGTGGGGAGATGGTGCAGTGTGGTTTGAGTGTGGGGGACAGTGCAATGCTTGTCTCCCTTCTCTCTTGCGGAGGAGGCTGCCCGAGACCCTGGGGCAGGCACTGCTGTGTTTGGAGGTTCCCCCCGTGGGGGTCAGCCCATGGCACAGGTGTCCCCCCCATACCGACATCTACATTAGGGTCCTCTGCAGCCTCCTCTACCCCATCCCTGTCCTTCCCCCAGGGTCTGTAATGCCCCCAGCTGGGAAAAGCACCTCCTGCTCAGGATGGGTTAGTGGTTGGACTTGATGATCTTAAAGGTCTTTTCCAACATAAACGATTCTATGATTGCTAAACCGCAGGAAGCTGGTCCCAGTGGTACTTGAGCCGGCTCTGCCCAGCGATGCTGGCGCGTGGCTGGGCCCTGGCTTCAGTGGCACAGAGCAGCTGCTGCATGTTTTGGGGAATAAACAGTTAAAGCAGCTTCTGCTGTGAAAGCTGTGACTCTTTCCATATGGACAGGCTCACTTCCCTTATTTTTGCTGGTTAGTTCCTCTTCCCAGGATAGTTCTGGCATGGTTCAAGGCTGAAGCGAGAGCTGTGATGGAGGGGGGGACCGTAGATGTGTGTGTGCTTTTGCCAGGATAACACCTGGGAGCAAGGGGCAACGGACAACAGGAACACCATCGGGGGTGGCCTTGCTGGCCCCAGTGTGGGGCTATGGCCCCGGAGTAGCTGGAAAACCCTGGTGTGGGGAGCCCCTTGCTGGAGGCTCCCACACGAACTTGGAGCCATCTGCATTTCGGACCAGGCTGTGAGGTCGCCTCACCTAAAATCTAGCCGTGGGTTTCACTGCTACCCGACTTCGAAGCCTAAGCGCTGGCCCTCAGTGGAGAGCCACAGCTGGCAACGGCTGAGGCCCCGGTATCGGAGGAGGGAGAGAAGCCCCATGGGGCAGACAGGACCTGCCTTGTCTCTCCACCATGCAGGAGCAGCTCCCAAACACAAACCAGGGCTTCTCCATGCTGCGTCTGCTGCCGTGAGCCATCCCGTCCCATGGCGACCGAGATGCAGCAGAGCAAGGCAAAACTCAGCCGCCGCACCCAGCTGGAGATTAACAAAATAAATTTCCTTCCTCACCACCACGGGGAATGATCAAATGCCAAAGCGGAGAGCAAGCCGTGCTCACAGGTTTGTGGGCGCTGGGAGGGGAGGCAGAGCCCTGGGCAGGGCGGCTGCTGCCATCCAGAGGGTGAGGAAGGGGAAGCGAGGTAGGATGGCCACCAGCGGAGCTGCAGGTGCTGGACCAGGAGGGGGAAATGCGGTTTGGACCTCCCCCGAAAACAGCACAGCCATTCAATGCTTGGGGTCGGGGCGAGGGGTGGGATGTGCTGCTCCTGGCAAGCCACAGCGCTGATGCAACCCAAATCAGCAGGGCCTGGGATGGATGGAGGCAATGGAAAACCTTTTCAGTGCTGCCTCTGGGTTGCTGAGTGCCAGGTCTGACTTCTGGCCCCATTGCTGGGTCTGGCGGGGACCCTTGGCCACCTGGGTCCCAGCCCCAAGGACACGGCGCCCCGGCATGCCAGGCTCATGCATCGTCATCATGCCGGGGCTTCCTGTGGGCTGGGATTCCCTGCGGTGGTCTGTCCTATAGCCTCGTCCTGCCACTCATTCCCGGCACTGGGAAGTCGAGAATAAATTAGGCTGGGAAGGCAGCGCAGTTCAGTGCTCTGGCTGTAAAAAGCGGGTGGCCTTAGAAAAATTCCCAAGGGCTACTAATAAATCTATCAGTTTGCAGCAAAGTTCCTGGTGGGAGGAATTGGAGATTGTTACTCAGTGAACAGAAAAACCACGAGTTGTAACCACTGCGCAATAGGGGCCTGAGTGCTGACGGGGCTCACCCGAGGCTGACGTTAAACTGGAACAGCATGAGTTATCCTGCCGCCACCAGGGCTTGTGTCAGCCAGCGGCTGGTTGCTGGCTTGGATTGCTGCTCAGCACCAAAGCATGGAGATTGCTTAGGACTGATGAAAAACTGTGCATATATTATGTCAATAAATAAATAGGCAGAGAGTCTATATATACACACATGGATATAGATATTTAAGCTTTCTTGGCTATGCAGAAACCTGAAAGGGGAGGGGATACTTTTACAAGAAACAACCCTTTTGTCCTCATTGATGTTTTATTTTTAGGCAAAGCTTGAAGAAACTTGCCACAATGAGAAGCGGAGAAATGTGAGTTCAAAGGCCATCTAAATGAACCACGTGGGGTTTTTCAGTTTTGTTCCCCTTTCAGGCTGCGACTATTAGCAGTTGGTGGAGGAGGTGGCCCGATTTGTGGATTTCTGTGGAGAAAGAGGGACTGAGCAATTTTGTGAGCTCTGTGCCCAGCACGTGTGCTGGTAAATGAAGGAGGCAGAGTGGGAACTCGGGCCATGCAGATGCAGGTGTGACTTGAGTGGTTGTAAATGTGGTCCTGGCTGCTTGTTTTAGTTAACGTCTCTGCATTAAGATGGTGATTCGATCCAGTGTCAAGACCTGTCTCCTAGAGAGACCCAAACTCAAAGCACCTTCAAGCAGAAGAGCCCTTTCTCCCGAAAGTTGGCTGCAACCTGTTTTTCTACAAGTGATCTCCTGAAATTTTTAGGGCTTTGTAGACCATCTCGAGAGGGTCAGGTCATTCCCCAGCAGAGAGCTGCAAAAGCAGCGAGGAGCCCAGGAGGCCCCTGAGGGCAGTTTCGCCGTGTGCTCTGGGATGGTAACGCCAGACTGGAGGACTAAGCATGTCTTGCCTGACCTCTATGCGCCCGAAGCCAACTTTGGCTATTTCTGTTCCCTGCCCCACCTGATGCAGACCAATGCTTTGAGTTGCTCTTAAATTAACATCATTTAAACCCACTTTTTTTTCTCTTTCTGTCCCCTCTTGCTCGTGCAACCTCTGGCATCGAAGGTGTAGAAAACAGTCTGTAAGCACTTACAGACCACCTTCTTCTTGGGTAGCGTAAAACTAAATTTTTTAGCAATACCCTTACAGCACCAGGGGGAGTGGGGGCAATTAGGGGCGTGCCGATTATCCCTTTTGTGAGGACGTTGCCTAGGGAGTCTAATTGCAGGTGAGTGCCATCATTTAATGGGCCCTATAACATCCACATCCCACAGCAACCTCTGTGTGCCACCTTTGTGGTGGTGGGGTGATGTGGCTGCTGGAGGCACTTGTGGCAGGTGAGAAGCACAGATACCTCCAGCATGTTCTTTTGGAGAGTATTTCTTGAAAGGGTATTGATTGTGACTGTTTCTACAGATTTGCTTACTTGGCTTTACAGGGGCTTTTCCAGCTTTAGAGAAGAAGGAAAGAGAAGCCAGGCAGGAATTACTGGGCGATTCTGCCACCCACAAGGCCAGGCTTGCTCAGTGCCTGAACCCTGTTATTATGGGTGTGTAATCAATATTGGATAATTCTGCCCAGGGCATTTCACTTTTCTTCATGTTGATGAAAAACCTGTAGTTTTCTCAGTGAAGTAGTCACCAGCATTCTTTCTGGTTTCATATAATATAGGCTTTTTCTCTCTGAGTGTTTTTTGAGCACAGGAAAGTAGCTCTAAAGCCATGAAGATCTCAGGAAGGATAACTTCAATTTGTGTTTCCCTGTCTAGTAGTCATCTAGCTCCAGAGTGGGTGGAATGGCACCATTTTCTGTAAGCTCACTTGCTTTATTGAAAGGGAGCAATAAATGAGCTTATTCAGTGTGAACTGACTTTTGGACTTATTTTAAAGTTGTCGGGGCCTGGAGGGCATTAATAGGATTTAATTTCCCTGAGCAGCCTCACCTAGCCCCACACCCACAGCCGCAGGAGTCCCAGTTGGGCTCAGCCTTGAGCCCTGTCAGCTGTGTTGTAGCTGTGCTGGTCTGCAGCCCGGTCTCCTGGCCGGATGCCTTGGACCTGTGCCGTAGGCAGCTCTGCTCCTGGATGGACCCCTTGGATGTATGTTGTAGCGTACCCCTAGCCCCATGCTCCTGATGGACCCTGGACCTGTTCATCACTTGCTGGGGCTGTCAATGGACCCAGTTACCAGCCCCAGCTCTGCCCACAGTGCTCAGGCCCCATGGGACTGCACCCTACCAGTGAGGGTACTGCCTGTGCTGGGGTGCCTCCTGGCCGTCCCCATCCTTTGGGGAGCAGCCGGTCTTTGGTGCTCCCTGACAGAAGCCACCAAAGCAGTCTGTATTTTCTTTTGTATCTAGATTAATGATGATATTTTAACAACAGAGCTGGAGCTGAGCCTCAGCCTGCCTGGAGAGCTTGAGTGACATCTCTGTGACCCTGGACGGAGGAGCCCCTGGCAGGGGCACCATGTCCTGCCCAAGCTCAAATGTTGCACTTGGGGAAAATCAGATATTGCAGTGGGCACAGACCAAAATGCAGGAGACTCCGCCTGAATGTCAGGAAACCCTTTTCCACTGTGAGGGTGACCGAGTACTGGCACAAGCTGCCCAGGGAGCTTGTGGAGTCTCCTTCCTTGGAGATATTCAAAAGCCACCTGGACGTGGTCCTGGGCTCCAGGTGGCCCGGCTTGAGCAGGGAGGGCTAGACCAGGTTGTTCCTTGCCAATCTCAGCCAGTCTGCCATTCTGGGACTGGGATCCCTGATCTGCTCATGGGGATGGGAAGCTGCCAGTGCGTGGCAGCAGGATGCCTAAAGCCCTGGGGCCCCTGCTCTGGGTGGCTGCAGTGCCAGGCTGGTACCCACAGCGGGGGTGAGCGCTGGTGTGATGCAGGGCTGTGACATCACTGAGGTGTCCCTACCTGCAGGGCTGTGGCCTTGCAGCATGGTTATCATAAAACACATGCCACCATCCCACACCTCCCTGTGTGGCTGTGTTGGACTCTGCATGATGAGCAACGGCAGCTTTCTCCTCAGCCTCAGCATCCTGCTCCTGGCTGCTGGGGCCATTCTGCTTGCCACCAGCCGTCACCAACAGGTACGGGGCTGCTGGGGGCCAGGGGGGCCACTCAGGGTGGGGGCTGGCCCCAGGTGGGTCACTGTGCCATGCTCTTGTGCCCACAGGATGACGGCCGGAGCCAGCGACGCTGGAGATGGTGGCAGCCGAGCCAGGTTAAGTCCCCTGGGGGTCCAGCCGGGGATGTGCGGGTGCGTCCCCAGGGCAGAGCCTCTCAGAGCAGCCTAGCCCTGGTGCGGAGCAACCTAGGTGGATGGTCCCTGGGCTGTCCCCATGTCCCTGGCCCCCCACAGCTCAGGCAAGCCCTCCCTGATTTGCAGGTGGTGGGCAGCAGGCGGGTAGTCCTGTGGGCCCCTTGTGCAGGCCCTGGTGCTGCAGCCCAAACTGCACCCACTGCAGCGAGGCTGCCCAGGAGCTGCAGCAGCTGGTGCTGTCGGCAGGGACTGGGACCGGGGCCTTGCCCGGACCAGGCTCCTCAGCCACGCTGGACCCTGGCACCTGGCAGGCAGCATGGCAGGACCTGGAGGAGCTGGTGGAGTGAGGCCACCTGCCCTGCTGTGGCTGCAGCTCCTCTGGCTCCCCCACGAGCCTCAGTCCCTCCAAGAGCCTGAGAGAGATATACCTGACTCCAGACGGAGGAGCCACCGTAGAGCTGGGGTCCACCCGCTCCCTTGGACCCATGTGTAGCAGCAGGGCCTGTTCAGCCCTGAAGATGCGCATGGTCAGGAAAGGACTGGAAATGTGGCTGGGGTCCCTGCCCACACCAGTGCAGCTGTCCCAGCAGCAAGCAGCACCGCAGCAGAGCCGACTGGTCCTGCTGAAGCTCATCTGGCCAGGGCAGGGCCAGCCCTTGCCTTGGCGTGGGCTGTACCCCCCACTGCAGGGCAAGGCAGACACCACTGTGGACAACATAGAAGAGAAGCAAGTCTGGAGGCTGTGGGGGGACCCCAACCCCACCAAGGAGTCCCTGGCCCTACTGGTGCCATGCCCCCACCACTGCTCGCTCTGCTGGACCTGCAGCTCCCCTGGGAGCACTGCATGTGGGGGCCCTGGGTCAGGCTAGCACAGTGGGGCGCCCCGGGGAGGGACAGCAGGAGCTGCAGAGCCAGCATGGCTCTGAGGAGTCTGTGCACACTCCTTTGCCTCTGTGCCCCAGGTCACCGGCTGCGCAGACATGTCCCCTGGATCTCTCTGTGAGCAACCAGCACCTGGACTCTTCTCTCGGTGGCAATGACAGCGTGGGGGATCCAGCCATCTGACCACCGATGCTGGGAAATGTGCACAAGAGCCTCTTTCACCTGGACTGGGGCCTGTCGCCGTGGGAGAAGGAGTGCCTACAGCCTTTTCGTTTATCTATGTCCTCCCCAGCCCTTCCCCGCCTGGATAATGGGCCAGCAGGACCAGAAAGAGAACTGGTGGTAGGATCAGCTTCCATCCTGCCAAAGGAAGATGTATGCAGTCAGACCAACTTCGCCACCCAGGGCGGGTGTGAGGCCGACGGTGCAGACAGGAGCTGGCCTCGTGCTGCAGTGCCTCTTGTCATCTCAAGGCTGGAGCTGAGCCAGGAGGTGCGCAGCAAGCTCTGGCTGTGCACTGCAAGGAAATGCCTGGAGATGAAGCTGCAAAGGCTCCCTGTGGCAGTGCAGCAGTCCATGGAAATACTTGTGTGGGCTGGGGCTGGGCCCCTGGGGCCACGCTGCACCTGTCCCACCTTCCTGAAACTAAAGCACCTCATCCAGCTGGACCGGGGCATGCTGCAGTTGCATGGGGCATCCCTTGCCTGCACGGTAGCCTCCACAACACCATGCTCCCACCCAGTGCCTGTCCCCTTCTATGGCCCCATGCCCAGGGAGGAGCGTGGCCAGGCTTCCCTGAGGCCAGCACCCTGCCCAGCACGTCCTGTAGCTCTAGTGATGAGATGGGCATGGCTGCCACAGGTGAAGCCCTGAGGATGCCCCAGGGGATGGTGAAGGCCTTGGCAGGGCAAGCATCCACTGCGGTCTCCCCAGGCTTCGTCGCAGGGTTTCCCTGCTACAGATCTGAGGCCTGAGCCTTGTCAAGGAGCTCACGTGTGGGTGCCCTGTGGAGGCTTTGTGGCCTCAGCCCCAGGAGCCCCACAAGGCCATTGGGGCTGCTGCAAGGCACAGGCCAGAACTGCAGATGACAGCTTCTACCACCTGACCTTTGCAGTCCCTCTGGAGGGGACCACCAGCACGGAGGGGAGTGCAGCATCCAAGCCCTGTGGGGCTGAGGCAGGCCATGAAGTGCAAAGGTGGTGGTCCTCAAGGAGGCAGTGCCCTGGCACCTCTGAGAGCTCCTCAGGCTGGGGGCAATGGTCCTGGGACACCTCCAGGAGCGTGGACTTGCAAGGGCGATGGACTTGTGTTGGACTCCCACAGGGAATGCCAGCTCAGATGGCTGTGCCACCTCCCACCTTAACACCCTCGGGCTCAGAAGGAATGCCCAGCCAGGACTTGCAGCAGCGCCGCAGTGCCCCTGCCACCAGGCACGTGTGCTCGTGCCACCTGTGCCAAGGCCATGGTGCCCAGGATGCTGCAGTGGTGCTGACTGGGAACACTCTCTGCTTGGTCCTGGAGAAGATTTGCCAGCGGCGAAGTGTCCCCGCCTCTGGGGAGCTCTGCCTCTGATCACAGCTGCCATGCTGTGGAGTTGCAGGGACAGACTTTGTGCAGGTGCTGCTTTCCAAAAAAGCTCTATTGTTGTAAATAAACATGTCAGCTTGTTCTCAAGAGAGCTCTGTGAGGGGCCTCACCCTGCCAGTGGGGCAGGGCGCATTGGGGATGGGAAAGGGAAGGTGGGCTCAGGGGTACTAGGGAAGCTGTGCTGTCCCGGCAGGAGAATGAGGTGATGAGGATCGGGCTGGGCAAGCCGGCTGCTCCTCCTGGAGCCCCTCCTCAGCCCTGCCCTGGACGTGGCATGGGATCAGCCTCACCCCAGAGCCTGCACTGCCCCGCGCCCAGAGGGGACAGGGGCAGGAAGAGGCCGTCAGCTCCTTCTGCAGCCAGTCAGGTTTTACACCCTGCAGGGCAGGGGCTTTGGCTCAACTCGACCCGTGGTCCAAGCCTTCCCTGAGAGTGGCTCCCTGCAGCACCAGCACAGCAGCGTCCCCCATGTCCTAGCCCGGGAGACAGGTTCAGTCCCAGCCCCGTCCCGGGCTAGCAGAGCTTCCCAGGCACCTTTAGGGACCGGACGGCTTTTTGCGTGCCTGTAGCTGCCTCTCGGTTTGCCCAGGCGCGGGCTCGCTGACCGGGTGAGGGGGCTGGCCCCGCGGCCGCGCTCCGGGGCACTCCCCGGCTTCCCTGCTGGGGCCCTGCCCCGTCCCCCTGGGGCTCCCCGCTCGCACACAGCCGCTCCCTGCCTCACCGCGCAGGAGGGCCGGGGCGCGCGGGCTTCCCCCAGGCCCGACCCCGGGCTCAGGGAGCCGGGCGGCCTTGTGCTCGGACAAACCCCGGGCGAGGCGCCGCTGCCGCCCGGCGACCGAGGTGCGGCACTGCAGCTGCGGCGCCGCCGGTGCGCGGAGGCGCCGCCGTGCTCCACGCTGCCGCCCGCCGGTAACGGCCGTGCGGCGCCCGCGGGGCGGAGCCGCCGCGCCCGGTCCTGCCCCCCCCCCCCCCCCCCGCTCCCCGCGGGCGCGCTGTCGGCGGGCGCTCGGCGCGCGGAACGCGGACGGCGGCGCCGGTGCGGCCCCAGCCAGGCGCCGCGCGCCGGGTGCTCCCTGCTGCCGCCTCGTGGCGCAAATGCGGTACCGCAGCCCGCGTTCGCGCGCCGGCTCCGGCCCCTCCGGCGCGCCGGCGGCATCGGCGCGTGCGCGGCGCGCGGCAGCAGCATGGCGGCGCGCCGGGCGCCGTTCCCGGCGGGCGAGGGAGGCGAGCGAGCCCCTTCGGCGGCTGCAGGGGCGTCTCCTGCCCGCTGGCCGCCGGGGGTGGCGGGACGGGAAGCTTCAGCCTGCCCGCTGCGGCCGGCTCCCGGTCTGCCCCAGGGAGTTACCCGAGAGCTGACAGAAGGGGCAGCCCCCGGGCGCCTCCCCAGCTCGCCAGAGCTCCCCCGAGCCTCTCCTGGCCCCGTGCAGCTGCCCCCTGCTCCGGCACCTCCCCTGAAGCCTGTCCCGTAGCACCAGATCGCCCCCAAGCCCTGTTGTGAAGACCACAAGCTGGCTCTCAAGTGGGCTGGATTCTCCCTTAACGCGGGTGCCGTTACCAGCAGTGCGGGGAAGGAGCAGTGTCTCCAGAAGCCTCTGCAGAAGGAAGGGCTTAGGCCAGGGGTGATCTACGGTAATAACGGTCGCCGCTTCTTCTTTCCCTGTGCCAGAGGCCATGCTGAGGACGCGGTTGTCCATTCCTCCCGTGGGGATGCTGCTGACAGCACCTGCCTCAGGCTTGCGTGGGTTGTCTCTGCCTGACCTCACTCTCCTTGCAGTGCGGGGGTGAAAAGGGACAGGCGGAGCGATTACTGGCTGTGGACAGGAGCTGCCGCGGCTGAAGCCGGAGAGGCTGGAGAAAGGTAAAGAAGAAGAAACGGAAGGCCATCTGGCTGACCACTGCCTCCCGCTGCAGGCAAGAGAGAGCCTGCCCCTCTGGGTGGGAAGGGATCCCTCTTTGCAGTGCACTGCAGGCCAGACAGCCGATGTGCACCACAGGGCCTGTATGCATAACCCAAAGTGTGGTACAGCCGCGTAGTGCACAAGCAAGCGAGGCTACATGTCTAGGAAACCTTGTCTCATAAGAGCTGTAAGATATCCACGTATTCTCTTAGGTGGAGGACAGCCGAGTGACTGGAGTTACAGAAGAGGAAGGGAGGAGAGAAGGAGGAAGAAGCGTCTGAACTGGCCAATTCTCCCGGCAGCGCTGAGAGCGAGAGCTGTGGTGAGTCCCGGGCCCTCGGGGACCTGTCACCCCTCGTCTGTGCCCCGGGCCCTCCCTGCCCCTCCCCTGGCCCCCTCTCTTTTGTGCGCTGCTATGGTCCATAGCGGTCTGCGAGTACAAGGTACATCTATGATATGTGTCTGCATTTTTCCTAAGGCGCTTGGAGCATGGACTTTAAAGTTAACGTCAAGAATGTGCCAGCTCTCCTTCCTTCTGTAGTTTTTCTATGAAATATTTTAACACAGATACTAAAAGTAAAAGAAGGTCTGCGCTGGAGCGTGTGAAAGCTTTCGTGACCTTCGAAAGCGTTACGCTTCCCTTCCAGCTTTATTGACCGAGCCAGCAAGATGTGCAGCAGCAGTGCAAGGACTGGTACTGGTTTCAGCTGGGATAGAGTGAAATTTCTTCTTAGTAGCTGGTATAGTGCTGTGTTTTGGATTTAGGATGAGAATAATGTTGATAACGCAGTGATGTCTTGTTTGTTGCTGAGTAGTGTTTATACTGGTCAAGGACTTTTCAGGTTCCCATGCTCTGCCAGGTGCACAAGAAGCTGGGAGGGGGCACGGCCAGGACAGCTGACCTTGAGTCAGAGGGACTGCGACCTGTGGATGAGTCCATGCGGGAGCAGGACACCCCGAAGCATCCGTGGACATGGTAAGCCCATGCCAGAGCAGGTATGTCTCGAAGCGTCTGTGGCCATGGTTATGTCTGTGCCGCAGCAGGTATACCTCTGAAGGGACTGTGGCTGAAGGAGAAGGCCACGCTGGAGAAAGTACCCCTCGAAGCACCGGTGGCTGTGGATGAGTCCGCGCTGCAGCAGGTACACCTGGAAGCATTGGTGGCTGTGCATGAGCTCATGCTGGAGCACCTCAAGGCGTGTGGGCATGGGTAAGGCCATGCTGGAGTAGGTTTACTTCTGAAGAGAACGTGGCTGTGGGTAAGGCCATGCTGGAGCCAGTATATCTCGGAAGGCATTGTGGCCCGTGGAGAAGGCCACGCTGGAACAGGTGCACCTCTAAGTGACTGTGGAGAAGTCTGTGCCGCAGCAGGTATACTCCTGGAGAGACTGGCTCGTAGATAAGGCTCCGCTTGGAGCAGGTAAACCCCTAAGGGACTGCAGCCCTTGGATAAGTCCAAGCCAGCGCGGGAATGGAGGGGGAGCACGGCAGAGCAGAGCCTGAGCGAGAGGTGCGTCACCGTCCCCTGGCAGGCTCCCCCCGCGGCGTGGGGCAGCTGCTGGCTTGCGGGACAGGGGCTGGGGGGGGCTGCAACCGTTTGGGGGGGCTGCCCCCATTTTATTTCTCTGGTGGAGCTCCCCT
The DNA here is from genome assembly GCF_047370975.1 of Nipponia nippon. Classification (NCBI taxonomy): domain Eukaryota; kingdom Metazoa; phylum Chordata; class Aves; order Pelecaniformes; family Threskiornithidae; genus Nipponia; species Nipponia nippon. The sequence continues at coordinate 49,782 of NW_028262291.1, read as the reverse complement.
TTTTGGGGGCCGTGTACGTATGTAAACGGCATTATTAAAGTAGCGAGCTGCCGGTTGGGGCTGTTTTCCTTGTTTTGTGCCTTTTTTGGGGGGTGAATTAAAAGGGTGGGGTGGGGTGGAGGAGCCTTGGGGGTGATGATGTCATTTGGGGCACCCCAACGTCCCTGGGGGCGGGGGGTGTGATGATGAAACAGAGGAGCAGGTGAGTGGGGGATGAAGGTGTCACGGGGAGGTTTCCCCCCAGAGGAGGGGGGGGGTCACAGCCCCAAAATGCCTGAAAATTCATTAAAAACATTAAAAACTGTAAATACAGGTGCAAGGCATTGCAGCAGAGAAAAATCTCTCGCCTTTATATATATATATATAAAAAAAATTCGCTTATATATGTATAAAAAAAGGATTTCAAAATACAAACCTGTATCTGCTATATTATATAAAGGGTTTTAGACTATTAAAAAATCTAAATGGAGATAGATAGGGTTTTAAAATAAAAAAGAACTTGTCTATATGTTAAGAAATAAAGGAGTTTAAAATGCAAAAAGAGATGATGGATATGAAGGAATTTAAAACAGAGAAAAGTCTGGATAGGTAGAGGTATCTACGCTTACCGTGTGTCACCGAGTAAAAGGTTCTATGGAAGTGTAAACAGATAACTAAGACTAAATAGAGAGAATTGTAAGTAGATACCGAAGTCTAAAGAGAGAAGTCTAAGATACCAAAGTGTCAAAATATCCAAGTCTAAACAGCCAGGTCATCTAAATAGATGTTCTATAGAATACGAAGTGTAAATAGACACAGACGTGTAAGTAGAGATGATATCTAAGCGTAAATCTATGAAAGTGTAAATAGGCACGTACGTGTCAATAGATATAACATATCAGTGTAAACAGGTAATATGCATCAAAGGTTTCTGTTGCCTGAATATGTGTATGTGTAACTAGCTACGTAAGTGTAAATGTCTATGCTACAGAAGGTTTATAAAACGGAAAGAAACCCTGTTTATAGAAAGGATTTAAAAACTCAACCTCCCCCTCGAATCTCTCTTGAAGGTATAAAAGCACTTTCCAAAGCTGTCCCTTCCCCCTTTTCCCATCCCGCTTTGGGGCCAGTTTCCCCCAAACGGGGACTTTCCCCTGCGGGGCCACACAATTTGGAGGGGGGGAGCAACACAGTTTGGGGCTCCCAGGAAAGCCGAATCCGCCTGGATTTGTGCAGCTGGAAAGCAAACACTGCCCCCCCCATGTTAATGCAGAAAACCAAAACCAAAAATGACCCATTGTTATGATGTGGAAAAGCGCCGGAAAACCCCAGAACTGAATATTTTGGAAAGCAGAAACCCCCAAGTTTTGTATTATGTCAAAGCAAAAAAAAAAAAACCACAAACAACCAAAACAAAAAACAACCAAAAAACAAACCAAACCCCACCAAAAAACACTGCTAATTTTAGCAAAAATTGGGGTGAAATGCTGGCAGTTTGAGGAGCATTGCTGGGAATTATCTGGAGTGGATTTGTTCTCTGGCGTGGATTCCTTCTCCGGAGCGGACTATCCGTTGCAGCTTATCCCAGGTGAGTTATCTGCTGTGGATTATGCCGGGCGGACCCCCTGGTGTAGGTCATCCCCACCCGTGTCCCCCCGTGCACCTTTCTACCCACACACAGCCGCTGTCCGTCCGTGTCCGTCTCCGCCCCCCCGTCCTCCTCTGCCTGTCTCTGCGCCCTCCCAAGTGCTCTCCACCCAAACGTCCCCCCACACAAGGTTTTTCCCCCCGTGCGGGTTTTTTTTTCCCCCGTGACGTGCCCCCCGCGTCCCCTGCCCTCCGGTCTTGTGCCCCCACTCCCCTGCTCGCCCCCTCCCATAGCCCCTTTGCTTCTGGACCCTTGGGGCGCTGCCTGCACCCCCCATCTGCCCATTGCCCCCACCCAAACTCCAACACCCCCCACCCACTCCCTGTGCTGTCCAAAAAGCGGATCCTTTGCCCGGTGTGCAACGGCCCAATAACCACCCACTCAGGAGAGACATTGATCACTTATTTCAGGTCTGCGCAAAGCTGGGTGCTTGGCGATTTCCCACAAGTCAGGCACACCCTCACACAAACCGGCAGTGTATTTGTCAGGTTACAAGATCGGTATAAACCTGCCTAAATTTACACTTACCGGTTGGTGATTAACATTTCATACACTATTGGTTTGCTGTACTTAAATTAGCCTCGCTTGCTATGTAAATTAGCACGCAAGCTCCTTTCAGGTGGGGGGGCAAGTCTTTTCGGTCCTGAATTGAGTCGGCGGTCACGATCTCCCCTCGCCACATTTACCTTTCGCCCACTTTCTGCAGTTTGATCAAACTTCACGCTTCTCTGGCCACCGTCCAGTCTTTGGTGCCGAGATGCTCCCTTTTATCGGTCTGTGAGCTCTTCCTCAAGGCTGGAGCCGTTAGTTGCCCACAGTTTGTTACTTAAACAAACACTTTCATCTCTTTGAGCTCCCTCCCAAATTCCGTTCCCAAGGCACAAGCAGTTAGCAGTTTTGCTAATTGGAAAATGACTGTTTCCGCAAGACACCACCTGCACCCTGCTCCCATCCCACTCTCCCTGCCCCTGTGTTTTGGATTTGTGCTGGAAAAAGTGTTGATAACACACGCAGGGATGTTTTAGTCACCGAGCAGCACTTGCACAGAGTCAAGGCCCTTTCTGCTCCTCACCCTGCCCCGCCGGCGAGCAGGCGGGGGCACAGAAAGCTGGGAGGGGAGGGGGCTGGGACAGCGGACCCCGGCCGACCAAGGGGACATCCCGCACCGTGTGCGTCACGTCCAGCCATAAAATGAGGGGGGAGGCTGGCGGGGGGCTGCGGCTCAGGGACTGGCGGAGCATCAGTCGCTTGGTGGTGAGCAATTGTTTTCAGTTGTATCGCTTGTCTGCATTGGCTTTTGTTTTTCTCTTAGATTTTTAGTTTTCCTCTTTTCTGTAATGGTGGCTGTGGTTGTTGAACTGGTTTTATCTCAATCCGTGAATTTTCTCAGTTTTACCCTTCTGGTTCTGATCTTTTTATTTTTTTTCCTAAAATCTCTCCAGGGTCTGTTGACTCGCTGGTGTCACTCTCCCACCCCTGATGCCACATGCAGATGAATCCAGCACTCCCGGGGGCTTTTTCTGGGGGCAAAAAAGCCGAGGCAAGGCAAAGGTATTGACCAGGTTCCCTGTGCTGCGTCCCCCGGCTGGGTGCTGGGGTGGGGGGCGCGGAGAGAAAGGGCCAGCAGCCACTGCAAGCTGTCAAGTGCAGAGGACTGAAATGCTCGAGCCGCTTGGGTGCTTTTTGGTGGCGAGGCGATGGCTGTGGCTGCGTGGGCTGTGAGCGGGAGCAGGGGCAGAGAAGGGCGAGGCTTGTGACACCCCCCGCCCCCCCGTAAGGCGGCGGCGGCGGCGGCGGCTGCGGGCGGCCCCAGGCGGGCCGGGGGGCGAGTCCTTTCTCCCCGCGGGGCGCGGTCGGAGCGCCGGGCTTGGTGTGGTGCTGCCGCCTGGCGGCCAAAAGCGGGTACTGCAGGGCGGGAGCCGCGCAGGGGCGGTGGCGTCCCCGTGGTCGCCGGTGCCGGTGGCCGGTAACGGGCATGCGACAGCGCGGTGGCCGCGGGGTGCTGCCGCCGCAGCCGTTGCTGCCTCCCGGTAAGGAAGCGCCGCTCTCGCCGCACGGGAGGCGCTTGCCGCTGCTAGCACTGCCGCGTCCGCCTCCGCTGCAGCCCCGCCCCGCGGCGTCCGCCTCCGCTGCAGCCCCGCCCCGCCGAATGCCCCGGTCCTGGTGTGGAGCGGCCCCGCCCCTAGCGCCGGGCCCCGCCCCTGGATGCCCCCGGGCAGGGGAAGGGCACCACCCCTAGCGACAGGCCCCGCCCCTGGAGACCACGCCTGCGCACTGTGTTGGGGTGGAGCTTAGCCGCGGGGGGGCGGAGCCTAGCGGTGGTAAGGCGGAGCTTTGCCGTGCGAGGGCGGAGCTTCACTGGCGCATGCGTGCTGTCTCGGGGGCGGAGCCTTGCCGAGGGGGGGCGGCGCTTTGCTCTGAAGGGCGGGGCTTTGCCGCGGGTGGGCGGAGCTTGCCGTGTGAGGGCGGAGCTTAACTGGCACATGTGCACTGTCTTGGGGCGGAGCTTTGCCGTGGGGGCGGAGCTTTGATGTGAAAGGCGGAGCTTTGTCTGCGCATGCGCGCTGTCTCAGGGGCGGAGCTTTGCTGCGGGGGGGGCGGAGCTTTGCCATGGGAGGGCGGAGCTTTGCCGAGGGGGCGTAGCTTCACCGGCGCATGCGTGCTGTGTGCAGGGCAGAGCTTGGCTGCAGAGGGCGGGGTTTGCCGCTGGGGGGGTGGAGCTTCGCCAGCGCATGCGAGGTGCATCGGGGGCGGGCATCGCGCCGTGGGTGGAGCTTCCCCCCGCGGAGGGGCCAGCGGGAGCCCGGGGCGGAGCGGAGCGGTCGTCGGGCTGGGGCTGCACAGAGCACACAAAAGCTTAAAAAAACAAACCCCCCCCGGCAAAAAAATAACTCGTCCAAACCACCAAAATGGCCGACACAGTCCTCCCGGATCACAGAGAAGGTCGTCCAGACCATAGAGATAAGACAGAAAGTCGTCCCAGATTCTAAAGACTGTCCTTCAGACCATCGAGATGCAAGCGGAAGTCCTCCCGGAGTATAGGGCGGCTCCGCAGACCATGGAGATGACACCGAAAGTCCACCCAGACCATCGAGAAGGTCCTCCAGACCATAGAGAGGAGACAGAAAGTCATCCCAGATTCTAAAGACTGTCCTTCAGATGATAGAGATGCAAGCGGAAGTCCTCCCGGAGTATAGGGCGGCTCCGCAGACCATGGAGATGACACCGAAAGTCCACCCAGACCATCGAGAAGGCCCTCCAGAGCATAGAGGTGAAACGAGAAGTCCCCTGGATGATACAGAAGGTCGTCCAGCCCACAGAGATTAAACTGGAATTCCTCCCAGACCATGCGCGGTGCGTTGCGGGCGGGCATCACGCGGTGGGCACAGCTTCCCCCCGCGGAGGGGCCAGCGGGAGCCTGGGGCGGAGCGGAGCGGTCGTTGGGCTGCGGCTGCAGACAGGGAGGAGGTGAGCGGGGAAAGTCCCGAGGAGGGCGGCGGTGCCTGGGGGGGGAGCGGCCGGGCCGGCGGGAGGCACGGAGCGGGGAGGGTGCGGTGCCGTGTGGGAGCCGGGCGGGCGGGGCTTCCCGGAGCCGGGCGGGGGGGGGGGCGCGCCGGGCCGGGCCCGGTGGCGACGTGACCCCGGAGTTGGGCGGGGGCCGCGCCGGTCCGGAGCCGGGCGGCTTCCGTGCCGAGCGGCGCCGCGCCGGGGCCGGGCGGGCGCCGCGCCGGTCCGGGGCCGGGCGGCGGGGGGGCACCGCGTCGGGGCTGGGCAGTGGGAGGGCGCCGGGTCGGCGCCGGTCGTGGGGGGCCGGCTGCAGCCGGTGGCGGGGGCTGCCCGGAGCCACGCTGGGGGCTCGGCGGGGCTTCCACGTGCGGCGGTGGCGCGGTGAACGGTGTCCACGCAGGGTCCCAAAGCACGGAGGGTTGCGTCCCCTGGCATCCGGGGCTTTTGGTCGGCCACGTTGGTTCCCCGGGGCATGCCGGGAGGTGTAGTTTCTAGGGCCGTGGCTGCCGGACAAACCGCTTCCTTTTTTGCCTCCTCCTTTCCCAGCGTCACCTTCTGCGTCCCGGGAAGAAAATCCCGCGTGGGTGATTCCGCTCGGCGCTCAGGTAATCGCGTGTCTGGGGCTGCGGGAGCGGGGAGAAACCCTTGCCGGGTCAAGGACGCTCCAGGGGCGCCACATCAAAGCCAGAGGAAAGGCAAAGCCGCTGCCCGTGCAGAAAAGCCGATGACAAATTGCAGCTGAGAGAGCGCGCCGCGTTCCTGCAGTGCTCCCTTGGCAGTTTCGGCTGTTTGCCTTCCGGGCAAAAGAACAGACTTTCCTCTCGGAGAAATGAAGAGCTGCCTGTTCCCTTCTTTAGGGTCCGGTGTTTCTCTTCTGGTCGGTCGTGCTACTTTGATGGGCGAGCTGGAAATAGCCTGTTGTTTTGATACGCAGAACTAAATTGTTAGTAACATGCGGTGTCAGTAGAGTTCATTTTGGAGCACCTAGGTGCCAGTGGAAACGTAAGGAATGAAACGCGATGGAAACCGATCTTTAAACTTTAGTTTTCCTTGGTTTTTCTTTGCCATCAGAGCGTCGGTGGCACGGTGGCCTGTGGCTCGGTGCACGTTCTGTTCCGTGGAGCCTTCGGTCTAGGACTTTGAAGTAACAAAGTTTGTCCTTCCAGAAAAGGGCTAGTCGCTCCTAGGATTGAGGTGTGGGCTTGGAGAGTCTCTTAAGCACGTGCCTAGAATTAAAGCCGAATTTCACTTCCTGTTGCTGCTGTTTGTCTTCACTTTCATTCCTTTCGCCACGGCTCCATCGTGAGCGGGAGCTCTGAATCATCCCTTTTTTTCAGTCTTGCACACGTTTTTTTACCCAAGGAGGTGCTACGTTTAGAAGTTAAGGAGTTTTCTCACAAACGCGTCGGTCGATGCAATTGCGTTGTGATTGTTAAAACCCCCAAAATAACACCGGTCTTACAGATCTGGCCTATTTCTTCTGAACACGGATTCGTCGCGTGCAGATCGGGATACAGATCGTCTGCGCTTCCTGCTCTGTGGAGGACACTGTGCTGAGACAGGGGTGAGCTCCCAAAGGAAAAAAATACAAGGTCATGGGGTTTTTTTGTTTGTATTTGGGGGAGGGGGGGGGTGTATTTAAAAGAAAAAAAAAAAAAGTGGAATGTTGCCTGGTGGCAGCCTGCAGAGCTTTTTTGCTGCCCGGCCTCTCCTTTTCCTCTCTTGAAGTCCTCTTTCGTGGCTGTAATTGTCGTTTGGAGAAGTTCGGAAGAGCAGTTCAGGGACTTGCCTGGGCCCGTGTGCTAGTAATACCAGGAAGGGAAACGCTTGAACCGGTAGCAAAGAAGTTGGCTCCAAGTAGAGGTTCTGAAGGAAGAACAACGATAACAGGAAGCAAATAGCAAGTTACCAAAAAATGGGCGCGTGTCAAACGCCTCCGAGTTTTATTGCCGAATGTTGTTTGGCACTATGTTCCAAACGGCTCTTTTTTCCTTCGCTCAGCTGTAGCCTTCGCAAGACTTCACAAAACCGGGCAGCTTGGGACTCCTCCCCAGCTTTATGCTACAGGTTTTTTTTCCTCTCTCAGCAGAGTGTCAGCTGCCGCCGTTTCACCGTGGTCGCCCTTTCTTCTGCCGTGAAAGCGCAAGACGGACGGAAAGGCTGCGTAGCGGTCTGCGAGTACAAGGTACGTCCGCGATGCGTGTCCGCGTTTTTCCTAAGGCGCTTGGAGCATGGACTTCAAAGTTAACGTCAAGAATGCGCCAGCTCTCCTTCCTTCTGTAGTTTTTCTAGGAACTATTTTAGCGCAGATCCTAAAAGGAAAAGAAGGTCTGCGCTGGAGCGTGTTCTGCCTGTGCAAAGCCGACTTCCCTCCGTTTATTTTGCCTTCCTGAAAGCGCAATCTTCTGTTTCTGTGCGCTTACTAGGAAATGATATCGGGGAAAATAGTTGCGTCCTAAAAGAGGAAAGACGCCGTTTGTAAGAGTTCAGGCGTTCAGAAGAAACAGGCTTTGTTTTCGTCATAAAAGCTGTGTGCTTTTTCAGTCAGTAAGTTTTGAAAATATCTTAGAGTAGTACTTGAAAAGCTTACTGAGATATTAGCGTCCGTACTAAAAGCGATCCAGGTCCAAGGAGAGACGTGGACAAAAGAGGAGGAATCGGCCTCGAAAATTCGTGTGTGTGATTAAAAACGTTCAAAACTGTAAATACGGGTGTGAGGCATTGCAGTAGAGAAAAATCTCTCGCCTTTATATATATTATATATATAGAAAAATAATATTCATATGTATATATACAGAATTCATATATATATATATATATAAAGAAGGATTTCCAAATACAAACCTATATCTGCTGTATTATATAAATGATTCAAAAATAATTTTCTGTCTTTTTCCGTTTTTTCCGTCTCCGTTTTAGTTCACCGATGCGGGTTTTTAAATCACTTCCTGATGTTCTTAATTGCCGCTTCCTTTAAGCACTCTCCTGTCTCCTTTTGTCCTCTTTGCTGCCTTTATTCCCCTGTATTTATGTTTTAATTCTTTCTTGTCTTTCCTTAGGGCCCTCGTTTTTTGAATTTTCCTTCTCCGTCCCTTTAGTTTGCTGTCCTGTTTTTTAATTTTCCCATTTATTTCCCTAATCCCTGTTGCTTTTTCAGTGTTCTATGTTGACTTTTCCCCTTGGGGTTTAGTTGGGTTTAATTGTTTCTTCTCTTCCCTTAGTGCCCTCGCTTTCTAAATTTTACTTCTCCGAGGGAGCTCCCTGTCGCTATTGATTAAGTTTTTCCTTATTTCTTCCATCGCCCTTGCTGTTCAAAGCCTCTTGCTTTCGGCTGGCAGAGAGTTAAGGTTCTTCCTAGTAGCTGGCACAGTGCTGCGGTTTGGATTTAGGATGAGAACAATGTTGGTAACGCACTGACGTTTTGTTTGTCGCTAAGTAGCGCTTACACCGCTCAAGGACCTTTCAGCTTCCCGTGCTCTGCCCGGTGCGCCAGAAGCTGGGAGGCGCCACAGCCAGCTCAGCTGACCCGCGCCGGCCGAAGCGCTGTTCCCTCCCGTGTGACGTCACGCTCGGTAGGGAAACGGGGGGTCGTTGGCCAGGAGTCAGCGATCGCTGCTCGGGGACGTGCTTGGCATCGGTCGGCGAGTGGTGAGCACCTGTAGAGTGAATCGCTTGCTTTGTATACTGTTATTGGTTTATTATTATTACTACTAGTACTATTACTACTATTCTGTTGTCTTTTCCTTCAATTGTTAAACTGTTCTTCCTTTAACCCACGAGTGTTCTGACTTCCACCCTTCCAATTTTCTCCCCCGTAGCGGCTGTGTGGTGCTTAGCTGCTGGCTGGGGTTAAACCACAACAAAAGCTTCTGTCTACTTGTATTCCGTTTGCCGTTTCCCTTTTTTAATTCTTCCTTGTCTCTATTAGTACCTTTGCTTTTTCAATTGTCTTCCTACGTCTCTCTTTTAGTTCACTGTCCCCGGTTTTCATTTTTTTCTCTTTGTTGCCCTAATTCCCGTCATTATTGACTTTTTTTTGCTTTTATCCCGTTCCCTGTCTTTAGTTTTCAAGGAGTTGTTCTCTTTCCTTAGGGTCCTCCCTTTTAACAGCCTCGGAGGGGGCGTAGCTTCCCGCTGAGGAGCGGCTGGAGGAGGCGAGGTGGTTGTCAGCCGGGTCGTCATTTAATAGTAAAGTATGAAATGGCATGTTGGTTAATCATTTCCCGTTTGGTTTTGTGGGAGCTGTGCTGGCTGCCTTGAGAATCGGCCGAGAAGTTGAGGTGAGCTGGGTGGTAGAGGGGAGGCACACGGGGCTGGCTATTTCACCCGAGCGCCACGGGAACTTTGTGTCTCCTGGCATCCTAGGCGCACCGAGCGACAGCCGCAGCATCTTTCTTGAGAACAGGCGTGGAGCAGGGGAGCAGAGCGGTGCGGTGCTTTTGAGGAGGAGGGTGTCGCAGAAGCGGTTGGCAGTAACCAGACCGATGCTGAATACCAGCACTGTGTTTTAGTTTGTTAGTGTGCTGTGGGTTTTTGGGTTGGGAGGTTTTGGGGTTTTTTGTTTTTTGTTTTTTGGTTTTTTTGAGATGATGAAGAAGAACTGAGTGAGTGCAGGAATGTTCTAGTTCGGTGTGTGGTGGTTTTCTTTTTTTCTTTTTTGAGGGTGGATTCAGATCCCTGGCCCTCTGAAAGCTCAGTTGCGGGGTGAGGGCTGAGGAGGTATCAAGGATAGGAATTGCAGGGAGGGGTTATAAAGTTGGTGTCGGGGAGAGGCCTGTCCAGGAGCAGTCTCCTTTGGGAAGGGAAAAGGACCGGGTTACTGTTCTTAGCACGCTGCTGACGTTGGCTGGGCAGGGCGGTTCCATCCTGTGTCTGTGCGTTCTGCTTTTGCGTAGTCTGTCTTCTGTGTCTCGTACCCTGGCTTTCTCGGGTCTTGATGTTTCCGTAGCTCTTGGTGATCATGGGGCCCCTCGGTAAGCCTCCCGAGGGTCTCGAACGCGTCGCCTCATCGGCATGGCGTTTCTTGAGCCCTGCTTATCTTGCGCTTAAAGCGCGGACGTGTCCGGGAAGCGTCGCGTTACAGATGTTTCTGAGGGATCGTCTGTTGTGTGCTTTTTCAGTCAGTAAGTTTTGAAAATATCTTACAGTAGTACTTGAAAAGCTTACTGAGATACTGGCACCCATACTAAAAGCGATCCAGGTCCAAGGAGAGACGTGGACAAAAGAGGAGGAATCGGCGTCGCTTTCCCGAGAAGCATTGCCAGCCTTGTAAGTAGCGACAGCGAGTCCTGACGTGGTTTCGGTGAGTTACTGCTTCGGCAGCGTCCTTTTTCCTTAACCTACAGCGTGTGGTTTCTTACTTCAGTTGGAAAGAGATTTTCCAGAATGGAAGTCTTTCTCATTCAAAGAAGTTGTGTTTTATGAACTCCCCATCAGAGTGGGGATCTTCAGAGATGATGCGCTTGGCAGTAGAAGTCAGCAGCAGCGAGACTTTCCGCTCTCTTAAAAAAAAAAAAGAAAAGTCCGTTTGCTTCCAAAGACCCGAGCACAGCACGTCTTCCGGAAGTTGATGGCATCGCTGGTTCTCAGGTGCAACAGCCGAGATGTCATCAACACGCGTTCCTCTGCGTGCTTCGGTGCAGCCAAAAGCGTTAGCAAATCTGCCGGTCCTTTCTGGTAGCCTTAGGCATTGCAGCCCCGGGGATTGGATTCCGCCCGCAAAGTAAAACCGTATGGGGGATCTCTTCTCTCACTGATTTTTCTACCCTAGATGTAACTTTAGGAAAAAAAAAAAGTTAAAATTGTCTATACAAACTGCCTTGCATTGTTTCAACTGCAACTGCCAACTAGCTGTGGCGTTGTTTCAACTTTAACTGCCAACTAGCTGTGGCGTACAATTGCTCAGGTGTATTTGAGCCGTTAGGTATTTGTTCTAAACGTTGACCAGGAGAGGCAACTGAACGTTACGGGTTTTCCCCCCCCCCCCCGCTCGTTTGACGGAGTGCTCTGAAGTACTTTTCTTTCTGTCTGGCTTTCAAGGGTGCGTTTCCCTGGCAGTTCAGTAGCATCTCTCTCGGGCAGTGCGGCTGGCCAGATGTCGCTCCTAATGACGTAAGGCACAAAAAACCCCTGGTCAAATGATAACTGCGTATCTTGGAGACAGATAATCTGCTGGTACCGATTCACAGCTGTGCAAGTTAAATTAACGCAAAAGGAAAATCCAGCCCTTCTCCAGTAGAAGTATTTTTATTGGATGTCTATAAGCACACGCACAGCTTTTTTAGTAGGAAGCGAATTGCTGCGATTTGTCCTCTGGTTTTCCTTTTACCCTCGAAAGCGTTACGCTTCGCTTCCAGCTTTATCGACCGAGCCAGCAAGCTGCGCAGGAGCGCGAGGGCCGTAGCTGTTGCGGCGGATCTGTAAGCGTAGATTCTGATTGCGGTACGCCCTTGTCCTGCAGCCTCGCAGGGTTGTCTCCCTGCAGCCGTGCCGTAAGGAAGGGGTGAGACGTTTTCCAACACCGGCAAGAGCGCGTACTTTTACGCGCAGAACGTGTTTGGAATCGTACCGGTTAGTCTTCATGCTGATGGGAAGCGTTCAGGTCGCTCTAGCTTTTAAAGGACGTCTTGTGTTTTGAGCTGACCTGCTTACCTCGAATCCTCCTTGAGCTCAACTGCTCTCCCCTCCCTTGCTCTGACTGAATTCCTCTACTCGCTGCTGTGCTATTTTTTTCACATGCGGAAATATCGCTTGGGATTTTTGTTTTTCAGGTGTCTCGTTGCAGGCGTCTCGTGATGCTCGCTAGGTCCCCCCCGGCCCAGGTTGGCCTGCCGGTCGTGAAGCGTCCCGAGGGTAAGGGGCCGGCCCCGTGCCTGGAGGCTCCTGGCTCTGTCTCCGGCGGGTGCCCCGCGGGTGCGTCAGCGAGGGCTGTCTGGTGGGGAGAGTGCCGGGCCAAGAGGGAGCGGGGAGGTTCGCTGCCCCGGGGAGCCCGTCCCAGCGCGGGAACGGAGGGGGAGCACGGCAGAGCAGAGCCTGAGCGAGAGGTGCGTCACCGTCCCCTGGCAGGCTCCCCCGCGGCGTGGGGCAGCCGCCGGCTTGCGGGACAGGGGCTGGGGGGGCTGCCCGCATTTTATTTCTCTGGCGGAGCTCCCCTTTTCGGGGGCGCCTACATATGTAAACGGCATTATTAAAGTAGCGAGCTGCCGGTCGGGGCTGTTTTCCTTGTTTTGTGCCTTTTTTGGGGGGGGTGATGAAAAAGTGTTGGAGGGGCCTGGGGGGTGATGATGTCATTTGGGGCACCCCAACGTCCCTGGGGGCGGGGGGTGTGATGATGAAACAGAGGAGCAGGTGAGTGGGGGATGAAGGTGTCACGGGGAGGTTCCCCCCCAGAGGAGGGGGGGTCACAGCCCCAAAATGCCTGAAAACTCGTGTGTGTGTGTGTGTGTGTGTGTGTGTGTGTAATTAAAATTGTTAAAAACTGGAAATACGGGTGCGAGGCATTGCAGTAGAGGAAAATCTCTCGCCTTTATATATATATATATTGAAAAATAATATTCATTTCTAGAGAGAGAGAGAGAGAGAAAAGGATTTCAAAATACAAACCTGTACCTGCTACGTTATAGAAATTATTAAAAAATCTAAATGGAGATAGATAGGGTTTTAAAATAAAAAAGAACTTGTCTATATGTGAAGAAATAAAGGAGTTTAAAACGCAAAAAGAGATGATGTAGATGAAGGAATTGAAAACAGAAGAAAGTCTGGATAGGTAGAGGTATCTACGCTTACCGTGTGTCACCGAGTAAGCCAAAGTAGGTCGTCTGTGTAATGGAAGTAAAGGTTCTATGGAAGTGTAAACAGATAACTAAGTCTAAATAGACAGAATTGTAAGTAGATACCGAAGTCTAAGATACCAAAGTGTCAAAATATCCAAGTCCAAGAGCAAAATATCCAAGAGCAACACGGTTTGGGGCTCCCAGGAAAGCCGAATCCGCCTGGATTTGTGCAGCTGGAAAGCAAGCGCGCGCGCACACCCCCACACCCCCCCCCCCCATTTTAACGCAGAAAACCAAAAATGACCCATTGTTATGATGTGGAAAAGCGCCGGAAAACCCCAGAACTGAATAGTTTTGAAAAGCAGAAACCCCCAAGTTTTGTATGATGTAAAAGAAAAAAACAAAAAAGAACAACAACAAAAAAACAAGCCAACAAACCAAAAAACCCAAACGCAAAACCCGCACCAATTTGGGCCAAATTTGGGGTGAACCGCTGGCAGTTTGAGGGGCATTGCTGGGGATTATCTGGCGTGGATTCCTTCTCCGGAGCGGACTATCCGTTGCGGCTTATCCCAGGTGAGTTATCTGCTGTGGATTATGCCGGGCGGACCCCCTGGTGTAGGTCATCCCCACCCGTGTCCCCCCGTGCACCTTTCTACCCACACACAGCCGCTGTCCGTCCGTGTCCGTCTCCGCCCCCCCGTCCTCCTCTGCCTGTCTCTGCGCCCTCCCAAGTGCTCTCCACCCAAACGTCCCCCCACACAAGGTTTTTCCCCCCGTGCGGGTTTTTTTTTTCCCCGTGACGTGCCCCCCGCGTCCCCTGCCCTCCAGTCTCGTGCCCCCGCTCCCCTGCTCCCCCCTCCCATAGCTCCTTTGCTTCTGGACCCCCAGCTCCGCACGGGACACGGGCAGCCTGGGGAGCTTTGCCCCGAGCCATTCCTTTCCCCTCTGGGCAGCAGCGGTTCTGCCGCTGCTACAGGCAGGCGCTTTCTGGACGGGCGAGGGGCTGGGACGACCGGAGGCTGCTGCACGCTCCAGTCCGACTGAGACGCTGTTCCCGGGGGACCTGGCGCAGGGAAAGGCGAGGGACTCTCCGCGCTGCCGGTGACTCTTCAGAAGGGAACCGCGCTCTGGTTTTAGCGGCAGAAGGTGTCGGTCAGGCAGCCGCGTAGCACCGTGCTGAGCGATGTGGCAGGCGCCTGGCTTGGTGGAGTCCAGGCGTGTTTCTCGCCTCGCAGTCTCGATGCCCAACCAAGCAGGGGGTTCAGGTTCCCAAAGCCTTTGGGCGTGGGAGCAAGATGACAGCTAGGTGTCTAGCAGCACAGGATTTCAGCCGTGTTGCTTGCTGCAAATGGCTTGCAGGCCAGGAGATGTGGAGAGGGGTCTGAAATGAAGAAAGGGAGCGTGGAAGCGATTGTTTTAAGGCGGCAAATGAAGCAGCCGAAGGAGGCGAGCGGCCCCTCCAGCCTCCCGAGTCTCGCGCGCTGCAGGCGGCCAAGCGCGGGCGCCGCGCGTGCTGGTGGGAGCGGCAGGGAGCGCGGAGCTGCGCTGCCGTCCAGAGCAGCGAGGGAACTGGCAGGGCTCTACGGCCGTCTGGTGCGGCCAGCTGAGGGGCCGCCGTGCCCCTTTGCTTTCCCTGTTTCACGTCTCATTCCTTTGCACGCCGCAGGGCAGGGCGGTAAGTAACATGGCGCAGCGTCTTGTTTAAGCGGCAAGCCCTGCGCGGGAAGCCCGGTGCGTGTGCAGGATGAGCAGAGGGCACCGCAGCAGAGCCCGAGGGGCGCCAGCGTATCGCTCGCTCGCAGATCGCGCGCTTGCCCGTGGTCTGCTCGCATGCACCGCTTCCTGATAATCGTAGGTAGCTGCCCCTCTGACGCAAAGCAGCTTTCAGTGCCTTGAGGATGCCATCGGTGTCGCTTTTATTTTCTTTTTTTTTTCTTTTTTTTTTTTTTACTAAAATCTCTCCAGGGTCTGTTGACTCGCTGGTGTCACTCTCCCACCCCTGATGCCACATGCAGATGAATCCAGCACTCCCGGGGGCTTTTTCTGGGGGCAAAAAAGCCGAGGCAAGGCAAAGGTATTGACCAGGTTCCCTGTGCTGCGTCCCCCGGCTGGGTGCTGGGGTGGGGGGCGCGGAGAGAAAGGGCCAGCAGCCACTGCAAGCTGTCAAGTGCAGAGGACTGAAATGCTCGAGCCGCTTGGGTGCTTTTTGGTGGCGAGGCGATGGCTGTGGCTGCGTGGGCTGTGAGCGGGAGCAGGGGCAGAGAAGGGCGAGGCTTGTGACACCCCCCGCCCCCCGTAAGGCGGCGGCGGCGGCGGCGGCGGCGGCGGCTGCGGGCGGCCCCAGGCGGGCCGGGGGGCGAGTCCTTTCTCCCCGCGGGGCGCGGTCGGAGCGCCGGGCTTGGTGTGGTGCTGCCGCCTGGCGGCCAAAAGCGGGTACTGCAGGGCGGGAGCCGCGCAGGGGCGGTGGCGTCCCCGTGGTCGCCGGTGCCGGTGGCCGGTAACGGGCATGCGACAGCGCGGTGGCCGCGGGGTGCTGCCGCCGCAGCCGTTGCTGCCTCCCGGTAAGGAAGCGCCGCTCTCGCCGCACGGGAGGCGCTTGCCGCTGCTAGCACTGCCGCGTCCGCCTCCGCTGCAGCCCCGCCCCGCGGCGTCCGCCTCCGCTGCAGCCCCGCCCCGCCGAATGCCCCGGTCCTGGTGTGGAGCGGCCCCGCCCCTAGCGCCGGGCCCCGCCCCTGGATGCCCCCGGGCAGGGGAAGGGCACCACCCCTAGCGACAGGCCCCGCCCCTGGAGACCACGCCTGCGCACTGTGTTGGGGTGGAGCTTAGCCGCGGGGGGGCGGAGCCTAGCGGTGGTAAGGCGGAGCTTTGCCGTGCGAGGGCGGAGCTTCACTGGCGCATGCGTGCTGTCTCGGGGGCGGAGCCTTGCCGGGGGGGCGGTGCTTTGCTCTGAAGGGCGGGGCTTTGCCGCGGGTGGGCGGAGCTTGCCGTGTGAGGGCGGAGCTTACCCAGCGCATGCGCGCTGTCTCGGGGCGGAGTTTTGCCGTGGGGGCGGAGCTTTGATGTGAAAGGCGGAGCTTTGCCGCGCATGCGCGCTGCCTCGGGGGCGGAGCTTTGCCGCCGGGGGGGCGGAGCCTTGCCAGGTGAGGGCGGAGCTTTGCCGGGTGAGGGCGGAGCTTGACCAGGGCATGCGCGATGCGTCGGGGGCGGAGCCTTGCCGCGGGGGGGCGGAGCTTTGCCGTGGGAGGGCGGAGGTTTGCTGTGAAGGGCGGAGCTTTGTCTGCGCATGCGCGCTGTCTCAGGGGCGGAGCTTTGCTGCGGGGGGGCGGAGCTTTGCCGTGGGAGGGCGGAGGTTTGCTGTGAAGGGCGGAGCTTTGTCTGCGCATGCGCGCTGTCTCAGGGGCGGAGCTTTGCTGCGGGGGGGCGGAGCTTTGCCATGCGAGGGTGGAGCTTTGCCGAGGGGGCGGAGCTTCACCGGCGCATGCGTGCTGTGTGCAGGGCAGAGCTTGGCTGCAGAGGGCGGGGTTTGCCGCTGGGAGGGCGGAGCTTCGCCAGCGCCTGCGAGGTGCATCGGGGGCGGGTATCGCGCCGTGGGTGGAGCTTCCCCCCGCGGAGGGGCCAGCGGGAGCCCGGCTGCGGCTGCAGGCAGGGAGGAGGTGAGCGGGGAAAGTCCCGAGAAGGGCGGCGGTGCCTGGGGGGAGCGGCCGGGCCGGCGGGAGGCACGGAGCGGGGAGGGTGCGGTGCCGTGTGGGAGCCGGGCGGGTGGGGCTTCCCGGGGCCGGGCGGCGGGGGGCGCCGCGCCGCTCCGGGGCCGGGCGGCGGGGGGCGCCGCGCCGAGCTGAGCCGCGCTGGTTCGATGCTGGGCGGGCGCCGCGCCGGTGCGGGCCGGGCGGCGGGGCAGCGCCGAGCCGCGCGGCGGGGCAGCGCCGAGCCGCGCCGGGGCCGGGCGGCGGGGCAGCGCCGAGCCGCGCCGGGGCCGGGCGGCGGGAGAGCGTCGCGCCGAGCCGAGCCGCGCCGGTCCGGGGCCGGGCGGGCGCCGCGCCGAGCCGCGCCGCTCTGGGGCCGGGCGCCGGGGGCCGCCGCGCCGATCTGAGCCGCACTGATTCGATGCTGGGCAGGCGCCGCGCCGGTCCGGGGCCGGGCGGCGGAGAGGCGCCGCACCGAGCCCCGCCGGGGCCGGGCGGCGGGGGAGCGCCGCGCCGAGCCGCGTCGGTCCGGGGCCGGGCGGGGGGGGGGAGCCGCGTCGGTCCGGGGCCGGGCGGGGGGGGGGGGAGCCGCGCCGGTCCGGGGCCGGGCGGCGGGGGAGCGCCGAGCCGCGCCGGGGCCGGGCGGCGGGGGAGCGCCGCGCCGCTCCGGGGCCGGGCCGCGCCGAGCCGCGCCGCTCCGGGGCGGGGCGCCGGGGGGCCCCCGCGCCGAGCGGCGCCGCTCCGGGGCCGGGCGGGGGGGGGGCGCCGCGCCGAGCCGCGCCGCTCCGGGGCGGGGGGGTGCCGCGCCGAGCCGCGCCGCTCCGGGGCCGGGCGGGCGCCGCGCCGCGCCGGTCCGGGGCCGGGCGGCGGGGGGGCGCCGCGCCGCGTCGGCGCCGGGCGGGGGCGGGCAGCCGGAGGTGTTGGCGGGGGCTGCCCGGAGCCGCGCTGGGGGCTCGGCGGGGCTTCCACGTGCGGCGGCGGCGGGGGGAACGGTGTCCCCGCAGGGTCCCAAAGCACGGAGGGTTGCGTCTCGCGGCATCCGGGGCTTTTGGTCGGTCACGTTGGTTCCCCGGGGCATGCCGGGAGGTGTAGTTTCTAGGGCCGTGGCTGCCGGGCAAACCGCTTCCTTTTTTGCCTCCTCCTTTCCCTTGCCTGCGGGGGAGCGGCGGGCCGGCGGGAGGCACGGAGCGGGGAGGGTTCGGTGCCGTGTGGGAGCCGGGCGGGCGGGGCTTCCCGGAGCCGGGCGAGGGGGGCGCGTCGGGTCGGGGCCGGTGGCGAGGTGAGCCCGGAGTTGGGCGGGCGCCGCGCCGGTGCGGGGCGGGGGGGCCCCGCGCCGAGCCGCGCCGCTCCGCTCCGCTCCGGGGCCGGGCGGCGGGGGGGAGCCGCGCTGGGGTCTCGGCGGGGCTTCCACGTGCGGCGGTGGCGCGGTGAACGGTGTCCCCGCAGGATCCCAAAGCACGGAGGGCTGCGTCCCCTGGCATCCGGGGCTTTTGGTCGGCCACGTTGGTTCCCCGGGGCATGCCGGGAGGTGTAGTTTCTAGGGCCGTGGCTGCCGGACAAACCGCTTCCTTTTTTGCCTCCTCCTTTCCCAGCGTCACCTTCTGCGTCCCGGGAAGAAAATCCCGCGTGGGTGATTCCGCTCGGCGCTCAGGTAATCGCGTGTCTGGGGCTGCGGGAGCGGGGAGAAACCCTTGCCGGGTCAAGGACGCTCCAGGGGCGCCACATCAAAGCCAGAGGAAAGGCAAAGCCGCTGCCCGTGCAGAAAAGCCGATGACAAATTGCAGCTGAGAGAGCGCGCCGCGTTCCTGCAGTGCTCCCTTGGCAGTTTCGGCTGTTTGCCTTCCGGGCAAAAGAACAGACTTTCCTCTAGGAGAAATGAAGAGCTGCCTGTTCCCTTCTTTAGGGTCCGGTGTTTCTCTTCTGGTCGGTCGTGCTACTTTGATGGGCGAGCTGGAAATAGCCTGTTGTTTTGATACGCAGAACTAAATTGTTAGTAACATGCGGTGTCAGTAGAGTTCATTTTGGAGCACCTAGGTGCCAGTGGAAACGTCAGGAATGAAACGCGATGGAAACCGATCTTTAAACTTTAGTTTTCCTTGGTTTTTCTTTGCCATCAGAGCGTCGGTGGCACGGTGGCCTGTGGCTCGGTGCACGTTCTGTTCCGTGGAGCCTTCGGTCTAGGACTTTGAAGTAACAAAGTTTGTCCTTCCAGAAAAGGGCTAGTCGCTCCTAGGATTGAGGTGTGGGCTTGGAGAGTCTCTTAAGCACGTGCCTAGAATTAAAGCCGAATTTCACTTCCTGTTGCTGCTGTTTGTCTTCACTTTCATTCCTTTCGCCACGGCTCCATCGTGAGCGGGAGCTCTGAATCATCCCTTTTTTTCAGTCTCGCACACGTTTTTTTACCCAAGGAGGTGCTACGTTTAGAAGTTAAGGAGTTTTCTCACAAACGCGTCGGTCGATGCAATTGCGTTGTGATTGTTAAAACCCCCAAAATAACACCGGTCTTACAGATCTGGCCTATTTCTTCTGAACACGGATTCGTCGCGTGCAGATCGGGATACAGATCGTCTGCGCTTCCTGCTCTGTGGAGGACACTGTGCTGAGACAGGGGTGAGCTCCCAAAGGAAAAAAAATACAAGGTCATGGGGTTTTTTTGTTTGTATTTGGGGGCGGGGGGGGGGGTGTATTTAAAAGAAAAAAAAAAAAAAAAAGAGTGGAATGTTGACTGGTGGCAGCCTGCAGAGCTTTTTTGCTGCCCGGCCTCTCCTTTTCCTCTCTTGAAGTCCTCTTTCGTGGCTGTAATTGTCGTTTGGAGAAGTTCGGAAGAGCAGTTCAGGGACTTGCCTGGGCCCGTGTGCTAGTAATACCAGGAAGGGAAACGCTTGAACCGGTAGCAAAGAAGTTGGCTCCAAGTAGAGGTTCTGAAGGAAGAACAACGATAACAGGAAGCAAATAGCAAGTTACCAAAAAATGGGCGCGTGTCAAACGCCTCCGAGTTTTATTGCCGAATGTTGTTTGGCAATATGTTCCAAAGGGCTATTTTTTCCTTCGCTCGGCTGTAGCCTTCGCAAGACTTCACAAAACCGGGCAGCTTGGGACTCCTCCCCAGCTTTATGCTACAGGTTTTTTTTCCTCTCTCAGCAGAGTGTCAGCTGCCGCCGTTTCACCGTGGTTGCCCTTTCTTCTGCCGTGAAAGCGCAAGACGGACGGAAAGGCTGCGTAGCGGTCTGCGAGTACAAGGTACGTCCGCGATGCGTGTCCGCGTTTTTCCTAAGGCGCTTGGAGCATGGACTTCAAAGTTAACGTCAAGAATGCGCCAGCTCTCCTTCCTTCTGTAGTTTTTCTAGGAACTATTTTAACGCAGATCCTAAAAGGAAAAGAAGGTCTGCGCTGGAGCGTGTTCTGCCTGTGCAAAGCCGACTTCCCTCCGTTTATTTTGCCTTCCTGAAAGCGCAATCTTCTGTTTCTGTGCGCTTACTAGGAAATGATATCGGGAAAATAGTTGCGTCCTAAAAGAGGAAAGACGCCGTTTGTAAGAGTTCAGGCGTTCAGAAGAAACAGGCTTTGTTTTCGTCATAGAAGCTGTGTGCTTTTTCAGTCAATAAGTTTTGAAAATATCTTAGAGTAGTACTTGAAAAGCTTACTGAGATACTAGCGTCCGTACTAAAAGCGATCCAGGTCCAAGGAGAGACGTGGACAAAAGAGGAGGAATCGGCCTCGAAAATTCGTGTGTGTGATCAAAAACGTTCAAAACTGTAAATACGGGTGTGAGGCATTGCAGTAGAGAAAAATCTCTCGCCTTTATATATATATATATATATATAAAAAAATAATATTCATATGTATATATACAGTATTCATATATATATATATATATATATATATATAAAAAGAAGGATTTCCAAATACAAACCTATATCTGCTGTATTATATAAATGATTCAAAAATAATTTTCTGTCTTTTTCCATTTTTTCCGTCTCCGTTTTAGTTCACCGATGCGGGTTTTTAAATCACTTCCTGATGTCCTGTTTTTTAATTTTCCCAATTATTTCTTGTCTTTCCTTAGTGCCCTTGCTTTTTAAAATTTTGTTTCTGCATCTCTGTTTTAGTGCACTGTCCCTAATGCTGATTGCTTTTTAAGTTTTCTTTCTATGCCTCCTTTTATTCCGTTCACTGTCTTTATTTTGAATGATTTCTTGTCTTTCCTTAGCACTGTCGCTTTTAAAAATTTCTGTCTATGTCTGCATTGTAGTTCAATGTTGCTACTTTGTACTGCTTTCCTCTCTTAATCCTTTGGCTTTTAAAATTTCTACTTGCATCTTGTTTGCTGTCATTAACTTTTAATTATTCTTTCTTGTTTTTCCTTAGTGCCATCACTTTTTAAATCTTCTTTTCCATCTCCATTTTAGTTCACCAATGGGATTTTAAAATTTTTTCCTTATTTCCTTAATCACCATTGCTTTTAAAAGTTTGTCTGTTTTTATACCATTTCCTGTCTTTATTTTGATGTATTTATCTTTAATTATTTTTTTGTCTTTCCTTAGTGCCCTACCTTTTAAAATTTTCTTTCCACAGCTCTCTCTTAGTTTGTTTTCTTTTTCTTTTAGTTTTCTTTCTATGCCTACTTTTATCCTGTTCACTGTCTTTATTTTTTAATGATTTCTTGTCTTTCCTTAGTGCCTTTGCTTTTTAAAATGTCTATTTATGTCTGTGTTGTAGTTAGCTGTCACTATTTTTTAGTGCTTTCCTTTCTTAATCTTAATATTTGGGTTTTCCTTTTTTCCTTTCTTAATCTTGAGCATTGGTTTTTAAAATTTTCTACTTTTATCTCCTTTGCTGTCATGAGATGTTAATTATTTTTTCTTGTTTTTCATTACTGCCATTGCTTTTACAATTTTTTAATTCTACATCTCTCTTTTAGTTCACAGTTTCGATTAATTTTTTCCTTATTTTCCTTATAGTTTGCCATCGCCGTTTTTTCATTTGCTCAATATGGCTTTAATCTCCATTGCTTTTAAATTTTCTGTCTCCTTTTATCCCCTTTGCTGTCTTTATTGTGCTCTAGTTAATTATTTCTTGTCTTTCCTTGGGGCCCTCCCGTTTTAAATTTTCTTGCTCTGCCTTTCGTTTGCTGTCCCTAGTTTTTAGTTCCCTCCCCTTCTTTTCCCTAATGCTCATGGCTTTGCAAATTTTCTTTCTCTGCCCACTTTTCTCCTGTTCACCATCTGTAGTTTTGAATGATTTCTTGTATTTCCTTAGTGCATTTTTTTTTTTATTTCTGCATTGTAGTTCACTGCTGCTATTTTTTAGTTCTTTCCTTTCTCCGTCCTTTGGCTTTTAAAATGTTCTACTTTTATCCCGTTTGCTGCTGTTAGTTTTTGATTGTCCTTTCTTGTCTTTCCTTAGTGCTATCGCTTTTTAGATTTTCTTTCATCATCTCCATTGTAGTTCAGTGATGCTATTTTTGAATGTTATCCTTATTTCCTTAATCACAGTTTCTTTTAAAGTTTTCTGTCTCCTTTTGTTCCAGTAGCTGTCATTATTTCCCTGTATTTATGTTTTAATTATTTCTTGTCTTTCCATAGTGCCCTCACTTTTTAAATTTTCCTTCTCCATCTCTTTAAGTTCACTGCCACTATTTTTTAATTTTTCCATTTATTTCTCTAATCCCTGTTACTTTTTAAAATTTTCTTTTATGCCGTTCCCAGTCTTTATTATGCTGTTCTTTTAATTACTTCTTGCCTTTCTTTAATTCCTTTGCTTTTTAGATGGTCTATTTTAATCTGTTCTAGCCTGCTGTCTCTATGTTTTAATTTTTCCCTTATCGCCCCCTTTTAAAATGTTCTTTCTATGCTTACTTTTCTTACTTTTGATGCCTTTATTTTTTAATTATTTCTTTTCTTTCTACATCTCTGTTTTAGTTCAGTCCCTATTTTTAAATTTTTCCATTTTATTTCCCTAATCCCCCTTGCTTTTCAGATTTTTCTACTTTTACCTCGTTCACTGTCTTTATGTTGCTGTCTTGTCTTTCAATAATTTCTTGTCTTTGGTTAGTGCCCTTGCTTTTTAGAGTTTCTTTCTGCATTTATTTTAGTTCACTGTCCCTATTTCCTAATTTTTTCCTTTGTTTCCCTAATTCCCCTCTGCTTATTAAATCTTCTTTCTATGCCTACTTTTATTACCTTTGAATTTTTTTAATAATTTCTTGTCTTAGTGCCGTCACTTTAAAGATTTTATTTTTACATCTCTGTTTTAGTTTGCTCTCCTTATCTCATAATTTTCCCTTGATTTCCCTAATCCCTGTCGCTTTTAAAATTGTCTACGTTTATTCCCTTTGCAGTCTTTATTTTGCTGTCTTTTCTTTTCATAATTTCTTGTCTGTCCTTAGTGCCCTCGCTTTTTCCATGTTCTTTCTCCATCTCTGAGTTTGCTGTCCCTATTTTTCAATTTTTCCCCTTTATTCCCCTAGTTCCCCTCTGCTTATTAAATGTTCTTTCTATGCCCACTTTTATTCCCTTTGCTGTTGTTTAAAAAATTATTTCTTTTTCTTTCATTCGTGCCGTTGCTTTTTAAATTTTCTTTCCACATCTGTTTTAGTTCGCTGTCCCTATCTTTTAATTTTTCCCTTTATTTCCCTCATACCCATCACTTTTAAAACGTTCTTTCCCTGTCTACGTTTTTCCCTTCGATGTCTTTATTTTTAATTATTTCCTTAGTGCCTTTGATTTTCAATTTTCTTCCTATGTCCCCGTTTCAGTTCAGTGCCCCTACTTTTAAATTTTTTCCTCTATTTCCCTAAACTCTGTTGCTTCAAAAATTTTCTACCTTTATTCCGTTCACTGTCACTATTTTTTAATTATTTCTCATCTTTCCTTAGTGCGGTCGCTTTTTACAATTTCTGTCTCTCTGCATTTGTTTGGTTCGCTGTTGCTATTTCTTTAATTCTTTCCTGTCTTAGTACCTCGGCTTTAAAATTTTTGTTTCTATGTCTACTTTTATCTAGTTTGCTGCCTCTGTGTTTAATTTTCTTTCTGTTTGTCCTCTACCCAGTTGCTTTTGAAATTTTCTTTCTACATCTACTTTGATCAAGCTCCCTATCCTTACTTTTTAATAGTTTGCGGTCTGTTGTGTACCCCGTTGCTTTTAAAATTTACTTTGTATGCGTCTCTCTCTTTGTCCCCCTTTCTTTATTTGGTAGTTTTTTCTTGTCTTTCCTAAGAGACGTGGCTTTTATTTTTCCGATGTCTAATTTTATCCCATCCAATGCGCTTATTTGTTAATGCTTTCCTGTCTGTCCTCCAGCCTGTGCTTCACTTCATTTCTTTTCTTCGTATGTCTCTATTTAGATTGCCATCTCTATTTTTTTCATTTCCCCCTCTCTTTATCCCTCGGCTTTTAAAATTTTGTTTCCATATGTAATCTGGTTTGCTGTCCCTGTTTTTAGTTCTTTGCTGACTGTGCTGTACCTCTTTGCATTTTCAAGTTTCCTTCTAGGTCTACTTTTATCAAGGTCCCTATCCCTGTTTTTTAATTCTTTCCTGTCCCATCCTTTTTGAATTTTTCTCTCTCTCATCTTTTACGCAGTTTGCTCTCCCTGTTTTTAATTTTTTCTGGTTTTCCTTACCCTGTCGCTTTTAAAATTTTCTTTTTATGTCTCCATTTATCTAGTTCCCTTTCCCTTATTCTTAATACTTTCCTGTCACGTACCATGTTGCTTTTAACGTCTTATTTCTATGTCTCCATTTATCTAGTTCCCTGTCCCATTTTTCTTTCCTGTGTTTCCTGTAGTCCATTGTTTTTTATTTTCCCTTTCAAATCTCCCTCTACATAGCTCCCTTTAACAATTTTTTACATGTCCTGCCTCTCTGTCCTGTTCCCTTTCTATTTCTCGCTCTGTCTTACATTCTCTAATTTTTAATTCTTGCCTATGTTTGTTGCTTTTTAATTTCTATTTCTATGACTGCCTCTATCCAACTTCCTGTCACTTTTTTTTAATTCTTTTTGCTTTTTCCCCCTTTTGTACTTCCCTCTATCCGCCCCGCCCCGCCGCTGCCTGCGTGTCTCTTATTCTCTCTGTCCCTCTCTGCTGTTCCTGTTGTCCCGCTCGGTCCCTTCTGTCTCTCTCCCCTGCCCCCTGTTGCTCCCTGTTCCTGTGGGATCTCCCCATCCTCCTCCTCGCTGCACTCCATTTCTCTCTCTCTCAACACCCTTGTGCGGTTCCCCGTCCCTCTCTTGTTCCCAGTATCCCGTTTTCTGGCTCCCTGTCCTACCCCTCTTCTCTACCTCCCTCCGTCCTTCCTTCTGCTTTCCTCGTCCCTCTTTTCCCTCTGTCCCGCTGCCTTTGGGCACCAAGCCTCGTAACCAGCTCGTTGCTGGGATTTCTGATGGGCGTGAAGGAACAAACATTTGCTGCCTCCTTTGTGACCCCAGATGTGTTTCCAGCCCCTGGCCTCTGGGTGAGCGGCTGCGGTTGGGTCCAGGGGACGCAGTGATGTGCTGTGGGGCTGGGGTGATGGCCTCAGTTCCTGATGGGTTCCAGCTAGGGCAGCCCAGGTGGGACCCATGAAGCGAAGACGGGGCTGGGCCAAGTAGCTGGCAGAGTGCTGCGGTTTGGATTGAGGATGAGAACAATGTTGGTAACGCACTGACGTTTTGTTTGTCGCTAAGTAGCGCTTACACCGCTCAAGGACCTTTCAGCTTCCCGTGCTCTGCCCGGTGCGCCAGAAGCTGGGAGGCGCCACAGCCAGCTCAGCTGACCCGCGCCGGCCGAAGCGCTGTTCCCTCCCGTGTGACGTCACGCTCGGTAGGGAAACGGGGGGTCGTTGGCCAGGAGTCAGCGATCGCTGCTCGGGGACGTGCTTGGCATCGGTCGGCGAGTGGTGAGCACCTGTAGAGTGAATCGCTTGCTTTGTATACTGTTATTGGTTTATTATTATTACTACTAGTACTATTACTACTATTCTGTTGTCTTTTCCTTCAATTGTTAAACTGTTCTTCCTTTAACCCACGAGTGTTCTGACTTCCACCCTTCCAATTTTCTCCCCCGTAGCGGCTGTGTGGTGCTTAGCTGCTGGCTGGGGTTAAACCACGACAAAAGCTTCTGTCTACTTGTATTCCGTTTGCCGTTTCCCTTTTTTAATTCTTCCTTGTCTCTATTAGTACCTTTGCTTTTTCAATTGTCTTCCTACGTCTCTCTTTTAGTTCACTGTCCCCGGTTTTCATTTTTTTCTCTTTGTTGCCCTAATTCCCGTCATTATTGACTTTTTTTTGCTTTTATCCCGTTCCCTGTCTTTAGTTTTCAAGGAGTTGTTCTCTTTCCTTAGGGTCCTCCCTTTTAACAGCCTCGGAGGGGGCGTAGCTTCCCGCTGAGGAGCGGCTGGAGGAGGCGAGGTGGTTGTCAGCCGGGTCGTCATTTAATAGTAAAGTATGAAATGGCATGTTGGTTAATCATTTCCCGTTTGGTTTTGTGGGAGCTGTGCTGGCTGCCTTGAGAATCGGCCGAGAAGTTGAGGTGAGCTGGGTGGTAGAGGGGAGGCACACGGGGCTGGCTATTTCACCCGAGCGCCACGGGAACTTTGTGTCTCCTGGCATCCTAGGCGCACCGAGCGACAGCCGCAGCATCTTTCTTGAGAACAGGCGTGGAGCAGGGGAGCAGAGCGGTGCGGTGCTTTTGAGGAGGAGGGTGTCGCAGAAGCGGTTGGCAGTAACCAGACCGATGCTGAATACCAGCACTGTGTTTTAGTTTGTTAGTGTGCTGTGGGTTTTTGGGTTGGGAGGTTTTGGGGTTTTTTGTTTTTTGTTTTTTGGTTTTTTTTGAGATGATGAAGAAGAACTGAGTGAGTGCAGGAATGTTCTAGTTCGGTGTGTGGTGGTTTTCTTTTTTTCTTTTTTGAGGGTGGATTCAGATCCCTGGCCCTCTGAAAGCTCAGTTGCGGGGTGAGGGCTGAGGAGGTATCAAGGATAGGAATTGCAGGGAGGGGTTATAAAGTTGGTGTCGGGGAGAGGCCTGTCCAGGAGCAGTCTCCTTTGGGAAGGGAAAAGGACCGGGTTACTGTTCTTAGCACGCTGCTGACGTTGGCTGGGCAGGGCGGTTCCATCCTGTGTCTGTGCGTTCTGCTTTTGCGTAGTCTGTCTTCTGTGTCTCGTACCCTGGCTTTCTCGGGTCTTGATGTTTCCGTAGCTCTTGGTGATCATGGGGCCCCTCGGTAAGCCTCCCGAGGGTCTCGAACGCGTCGCCTCATCGGCATGGCGTTTCTTGAGCCCTGCTTATCTTGCGCTTAAAGCGCGGACGTGTCCGGGAAGCGTCGCGTTACAGATGTTTCTGAGGGATCGTCTGTTGTGTGCTTTTTCAGTCAGTAAGTTTTGAAAATATCTTACAGTAGTACTTGAAAAGCTTACTGAGATACTGGCACCCATACTAAAAGCGATCCAGGTCCAAGGAGAGACGTGGACAAAAGAGGAGGAATCGGCGTCGCTTTCCCGAGAAGCATTGCCAGCCTTGTAAGTAGCGACAGCGAGTCCTGACGTGGTTTCGGTGAGTTACTGCTTCGGCAGCGTCCTTTTTCCTTAACCTACAGCGTGTGGTTTCTTACTTCAGTTGGAAAGAGATTTTCCAGAATGGAAGTCTTTCTCATTCAAAGTAGTTGTGTTTTATGAACTCCCCATCAGAGTGGGGATCTTCAGAGATGATGCGCTTGGCAGTAGAAGTCAGCAGCAGCGAGACTTTCCGCTCTCTTAAAAAAAAAAAAGAAAAAAAAAAAAAAAAGAAAGAAAAGTCCGTTTGCTTCCAAAGACCCGAGCACAGCACGTCTTCCGGAAGTTGATGGCATCGCTGGTTCTCAGGTGCAACAGCCGAGATGTCATCAACACGCGTTCCTCTGCGTGCTTCGGTGCAGCCAAAAGCGTTAGCAAATCTGCCGGTCCTTTCTGGTAGCCTTAGGCATTGCAGCCCCGGGGATTGGATTCCGCCCGCAAAGTAAAACCGTATGGGGGATCTCTTCTCTCACTGATTTTTCTACCCTAGATGTAACTTTAGGAAAAAAAAAAAGTTAAAATTGTCTATACAAACTGCCTTGCATTGTTTCAACTGCAACTGCCGACTAGCTGTGGCGTTGTTTCAACTTTAACTGCCAACTAGCTGTGGCGTACAATTGCTCAGGTGTATTTGAGCCGTTAGGTATTTGTTCTAAACGTTGACCAGGAGAGGCAACTGAACGTTACGGGTTTCCCCCCCCCCCCGCTCGTTTGACGGAGTGCTCTGAAGTACTTTTCTTTCTGTCTGGCTTTCAAGGGTGCGTTTCCCTGGCAGTTCAGTAGCATCTCTCTCGGGCAGCGCGGCTGGCCAGATGTCGCTCCTAATGACGTAAGGCACAAAAAACCCCTGGTCAAATGATAACTGCGTATCTTGGAGACAGATAATCTGCTGGTATCGATTCACAGCTGTGCAAGTTAAATTAACGCAAAAGGAAAATCCAGCCCTTCTCCAGTAGAAGTATTTTTATTGGATGTCTGTAAGCACACGCACAGCTTTTTTAGTAGGAAGCGAATTGCTGCGATTTGTCCTCTGGTTTTCCTTTTACCCTCGAAAGCGTTACGCTTCGCTTCCAGCTTTATCGACCGAGCCAGCAAGCTGCGCAGGAGCGCGAGGACCGTAGCTGTTGCGGCGGATCTGTAAGCGTAGATTCTGATTGCGGTACGCCCTTGTCCTGCAGCCTCGCAGGGTTGTCTCCCTGCAGCCGTGCCGTAAGGAAGGGGTGAGACGTTTTCCAACGCCGGCAAGAGCGCGTACTTTTACGCGCAGAACGTGTTTGGAATTGTACCGGTTAGTCTTCATGCTGATTGGAAGCGTTCAGGTCGCTCTAGCTTTTAAAGGACGTCTTGTGTTTTGAGCTGACCTGCTTACCTCGAATCCTCCTTGAGCTCAACTGCTCTCCCCTCCCTTGCTCTGACTGAATTCCTCTACTCGCTGCTGTGCTATTTTTTTTCACATGCGGAAATATCGCTTGGGATTTTTGTTTTTCAGGTGTCTCGTTGCAGGCGTCTCGTGATGCTCGCTAGGTCCCCCCCGGCCCAGGTTGGCCTGCCGGTCGTGAAGCGTCCCGAGGGTAAGGGGCCGGCCCCGTGCCTGGAGGCTCCTGGCTCTGTCTCCGGCGGGTGCCCCGCGGGTGCGTCAGCGAGGGCTGTCTGGTGGGGAGAGTGCCGGGCCAAGAGGGAGCGGGGAGGTTCGCTGCCCCGGGGAGCCCGTCCCAGCGCGGGAACGGAGGGGGAGCACGGCAGAGCAGAGCCTGAGCGAGAGGTGCGTCACCGTCCCCTGGCAGGCTCCCCCGCGGCGTGGGGCAGCCGCCGGCTTGCGGGACAGGGGCTGGGGGGGGCTGCCCCCATTTTATTTCTCTGGCGGAGCTCCCCTTTTCGGGGGGCGCCTACATATGTAAACGGCATTATTAAAGTAGCGAGCTGCCGGTCGGGGCTGTGTTCCTTGTTTTGTGCCTTTTTTGGGGGGGTGATGAAAAAGTGTTGGAGGGGCCTGGGGGGTGATGATGTCATTTGGGGCACCCCAACGTCCCTGGGGGCGGGGGGTGTGATGATGAAACAGAGGAGCAGGTGAGTGGGGGATGAAGGTGTCACGGGGAGGTTCCCCCCCAGAGGAGGGGGGGTCACAGCCCCAAAATGCCTGAAAACTCGTGTGTGTGTGTGTGATTAAAAATGTTAAAAACTGGAAATACGGGTGCGAGGCATTGCAGTAGAGGAAAATCTCTCGCCTTTATATATATATATATTGAAAAATAATATTCATTTCTAGAGAGAGAGAGAGAGAGAGAAAAGGATTTCAAAATACAAACCTGTACCTGCTACGTTCTAGAAATTATTAAAAAATCTAAATGGAGATAGATAGGGTTTTAAAATAAAAAAGAACTTGTCTATATGTGAAGAAATAAAGGAGTTTAAAACGCAAAAAGAGATGATGTAGATGAAGGAATTGAAAACAGAAGAAAGTCTGGATAGGTAGAGGTATCTACGCTTACCGTGTGTCACCGAGTAAGCCAAAGTAGGTCGTCTGTGTAATGGAAGTAAAGGTTCTATGGAAGTGTAAACAGATAACTAAGTCTAAATAGACAGAATTGTAAGTAGATACCGAAGTCTAAGATACCAAAGTGTCAAAATATCCAAGTCCAAGAGCAAAATATCCAAGAGCAACACGGTTTGGGGCTCCCAGGAAAGCCGAATCCGCCTGGATTTGTGCAGCTGGAAAGCAAGCGCGCGCGCACACACCCACACCCCCCCCCCCACACACATTTTAACGCAGAAAACCAAAAATGACCCATTGTTATGATGTGGAAAAGCGCCGGAAAACCCCAGAACTGAATAGTTTTGAAAAGCAGAAACCCCCAAGTTTTGTATGATGTAAAAGAAAAAACAAAAAAGAACAACAACAAAAAAACAAGCCAACAAACCAAAAAACCCAAACGCAAAACCCGCACCAATTTGGGCCAAATTTGGGGTGAACCGCTGGCAGTTTGAGGGGCATTGCTGGGGATTATCTGGCGTGGATTCCTTCTCCGGAGCGGACTATCCGTTGCGGCTTATCCCAGGTGAGTTATCTGCTGTGGATTATGCCGGGCGGACCCCCTGGTGCAGGTCATCCCCACCCGTGTCCCCCCGTGCACCTTTCTACCCACACACAGCCGCTGTCCGTCCGTGTCCGTCTCCGCCCCCCGTCCTCCTCTGCCTGTCTCTGCGCCCTCCCAAGTGCTCTCCACCCAAACGTCCCCCCACACAAGGTTTTTCCCCCCGTGCGGGTTTTTTTTTTCCCCGTGACGTGCCCCCCGCGTCCCCTGCCCTCCAGTCTCGTGCCCCCGCTCCCCTGCTCCCCCCTCCCATAGCTCCTTTGCTTCTGGACCCCCAGCTCCGCACGGGACACGGGCAGCCTGGGGAGCTTTGCCCCGAGCCATTCCTTTCCCCTCTGGGCAGCAGCGGTTCTGCCGCTGCTACAGGCAGGCGCTTTCTGGACGGGCGAGGGGCTGGGACGACCGGAGGCTGCTGCACGCTCCAGTCCGACTGAGACGCTGTTCCCGGGGGACCTGGCGCAGGGAAAGGCGAGGGACTCTCCGCGCTGCCGGTGACTCTTCAGAAGGGAACCGCGCTCTGGTTTTAGCGGCAGAAGGTGTCGGTCAGGCAGCCGCGTAGCACCGTGCTGAGCGATGTGGCAGGCGCCTGGCTTGGTGGAGTCCAGGCGTGTTTCTCGCCTCGCAGTCTCGATGCCCAACCAAGCAGGGGGTTCAGGTTCCCAAAGCCTTTGGGCGTGGGAGCAAGATGACAGCTAGGTGTCTAGCAGCACAGGATTTCAGCCGTGTTGCTTGCTGCAAATGGCTTGCAGGCCAGGAGATGTGGAGAGGGGTCTGAAATGAAGAAAGGGAGCGTGGAAGCGATTGTTTTAAGGCGGCAAATGAAGCAGCCGAAGGAGGCGAGCGGCCCCTCCAGCCTCCCGAGTCTCGCGCGCTGCAGGCGGCCAAGCGCGGGCGCCGCGCGTGCTGGCGGGAGCGGCAGGGAGCGCGGAGCTGCGCTGCCGTCCAGAGCAGCGAGGGAACTGGCAGGGCTCTACGGCCGTCTGGTGCGGCCAGCTGAGGGGCCGCCGTGCCCCTTTGCTTTCCCTGTTTCACGTCTCATTCCTTTGCACGCCGCAGGGCAGGGCGGTAAGTAACATGGCGCAGCGTCTTGTTTAAGCGGCAAGCCCTGCGCGGGAAGCCCGGTGCGTGTGCAGGATGAGCAGAGGGCACCGCAGCAGAGCCCGAGGGGCGCCAGCGTATCGCTCGCTCGCAGATCGCGCGCTTGCCCGTGGTCTGCTCGCATGCAGCGCTTCCTGATAATCGTAGGTAGCTGCCCCTCTGACGCAAAGCAGCTTTCAGTGCCTTGAGGATGCCATCGGTGTCGCTTTTATTTTCTTTTTTTTTTCTTTTTTTTTTTTTACTAAAATCTCTCCAGGGTCTGTTGACTCGCTGGTGTCACTCTCCCACCCCTGATGCCACATGCAGATGAATCCAGCACTCCCGGGGGCTTTTTCTGGGGGCAAAAAAGCCGAGGCAAGGCAAAGGTATTGACCAGGTTCCCTGTGCTGCGTCCCCCGGCTGGGTGCTGGGGTGGGGGGCGCGGAGAGAAAGGGCCAGCAGCCACTGCAAGCTGTCAAGTGCAGAGGACTGAAATGCTCGAGCCGCTTGGGTGCTTTTTGGTGGCGAGGCGATGGCTGTGGCTGCGTGGGCTGTGAGCGGGAGCAGGGGCAGAGAAGGGCGAGGCTTGTGACACCCCCCGCCCCCCCGTAAGGCGGCGGCGGCGGCGGCGGCGGCGGCTGCGGGCGGCCCCAGGCGGGCCGGGGTCGAGTCCTTTCTCCCCGCGGGGCGCGGTCGGAGCGCCGGGCTTGGTGTGGTGCTGCCGCCTGGCGGCCAAAAGCGGGTACTGCAGGGCGGGAGCCGCGCAGGGGCGGTGGCGTCCCCGTGGTCGCCGGTGCCGGTGGCCGGTAACGGGCATGCGACAGCGCGGTGGCCGCGGGGTGCTGCCGCCGCAGCCGTTGCTGCCTCCCGGTAAGGAAGCGCCGCTCTCGCCGCACGGGAGGCGCTTGCCGCTGCTAGCACTGCCGCGTCCGCCTCCGCTGCAGCCCCGCCCCGCGGCGTCCGCCTCCGCTGCAGCCCCGCCCCGCCGAATGCCCCGGTCCTGGTGTGGAGCGGCCCCGCCCCTAGCGCCGGGCCCCGCCCCTGGATGCCCCCGGGCAGGGGAAGGGCACCACCCCTAGCGACAGGCCCCGCCCCTGGAGACCACGCCTGCGCACTGTGTTGGGGTGGAGCTTAGCCGCGGGGGGGCGGAGCCTAGCGGTGGTAAGGCGGAGCTTTGCCGTGCGAGGGCGGAGCTTCACTGGCGCATGCGTGCTGTCTCGGGGGCGGAGCCTTGCCGAGGGGGGGCGGTGCTTTGCTCTGAAGGGCGGGGCTTTGCCGCGGGTGGGCGGAGCTTGCCGTGTGAGGGCGGAGCTTACCCAGCGCATGCGCGCTGTCTCGGGGCGGAGTTTTGCCGTGGGGGCGGAGCTTTGATGTGAAAGGCGGAGCTTTGCCGCGCATGCGCGCTGCCTCGGGGGCGGAGCTTTGCCGCCGGGGGGGCGGAGCCTTGCCAGGTGAGGGCGGAGCTTTGCCGGGTGAGGGCGGAGCTTGACCAGGGCATGCGCGATGCGTCGGGGGCGGAGCCTTGCCGCGGGGGGGCGGAGCTTTGCCGTGGGAGGGCGGAGGTTTGCTGTGAAGGGCGGAGCTTTGTCTGCGCATGCGCGCTGTCTCAGGGGCGGAGCTTTGCTGCGGGGGGGCGGAGCTTTGCCGTGGGAGGGCGGAGGTTTGCTGTGAAGGGCGGAGCTTTGTCTGCGCATGCGCGCTGTCTCAGGGGCGGAGCTTTGCTGCGGGGGGGCGGAGCTTTGCCATGCGAGGGTGGAGCTTTGCCGAGGGGGCGGAGCTTCACCGGCGCATGCGTGCTGTGTGCAGGGCAGAGCTTGGCTGCAGAGGGCGGGGTTTGCCGCTGGGAGGGCGGAGCTTCGCCAGCGCCTGCGAGGTGCATCGGGGGCGGGTATCGCGCCGTGGGTGGAGCTTCCCCCCGCGGAGGGGCCAGCGGGAGCCCGGCTGCGGCTGCAGGCAGGGAGGAGGTGAGCGGGGAAAGTCCCGAGAAGGGCGGCGGTGCCTGGGGGGGGAGCGGCCGGGCCGGCGGGAGGCACGGAGCGGGGAGGGTGCGGTGCCGTGTGGGAGCCGGGCGGGTGGGGCTTCCCGGGGCCGGGCGGCGGGGGGGCGCCGCGCCGCTCCGGGGCCGGGCGGCGGGGGGGGCGCCGCGCCGAGCTGAGCCGCGCTGGTTCGATGCTGGGCGGGCGCCGCGCCGGTGCGGGCCGGGCGGCGGGGCAGCGCCGAGCCGCGCGGCGGGGCAGCGCCGAGCCGCGCCGGGGCCGGGCGGCGGGGCAGCGCCGAGCCGCGCCGGGGCCGGGCGGCGGGAGAGCGTCGCGCCGAGCCGAGCCGCGCCGGTCCGGGGCCGGGCGGGCGCCGCGCCGAGCCGCGCCGCTCTGGGGCCGGGCGCCGGGGGCCGCCGCGCCGATCTGAGCCGCACTGATTCGATGCTGGGCAGGCGCCGCGCCGGTCCGGGGCCGGGCGGCGGAGAGGCGCCGCACCGAGCCCCGCCGGGGCCGGGCGGCGGGGGAGCGCCGCGCCGAGCCGCGTCGGTCCGGGGCCGGGCGGGGGGGGGAGCCGCGTCGGTCCGGGGCCGGGCGGCGGGGGGGGAGCCGCGCCGGTCCGGGGCCGGGCGGCGGGGGAGCGCCGCGCCGCGCCGGGGCCGGGCGGCGGGGGAGCGCCGCGCCGCTCCGGGGCCGGGCGGCGGGGGGCGCCGCGCCGAGCCGCGCCGCTCCGGGGCCGGGCGGCGGGGGGGCGCCGCGCCGAGCCGCGCCGCTCCGGGGCCGGGCGGGGGGGGGGGCGCCGCGCCGAGCCGCGCCGCTCCGGGGCGAGGGGGTGCTGCGCCGAGCCGCGCCGCTCCGGGGCCGGGCGGGCGCCGCGCCGCGCCGGTCCGGGGCCGGGCGGCGGGGGGGCGCCGCGCCGCGTCGGCGCCGGGCGGGGGCGGGCAGCCGGAGGTGTTGGCGGGGGCTGCCCGGAGCCGCGCTGGGGGCTCGGCGGGGCTTCCACGTGCGGCGGCGGCGGGGGGAACGGTGTCCCCGCAGGGTCCCAAAGCACGGAGGGTTGCGTCTCGCGGCATCCGGGGCTTTTGGTCGGTCACGTTGGTTCCCCGGGGCATGCCGGGAGGTGTAGTTTCTAGGGCCGTGGCTGCCGGGCAAACCGCTTCCTTTTTGCCTCCTCCTTTCCCTTGCCTGCGGGGGAGCGGCGGGCCGGCGGGAGGCACGGAGCGGGGAGGGTTCGGTGCCGTGTGGGAGCCGGGCGGGCGGGGCTTCCCGGAGCCGGGCGAGGGGGGGGCGCGTCGGGTCGGGGCCGGTGGCGAGGTGAGCCCGGAGTTGGGCGGGCGCCGCGCCGGTGCGGGGCGGGGGGGCCCCGCGCCGAGCCGCGCCGCTCCGCTCCGCTCCGGGGCCGGGCGGCGGGGGGGAGCCGCGCTGGGGTCTCGGCGGGGCTTCCACGTGCGGCGGTGGCGCGGTGAACGGTGTCCCCGCAGGATCCCAAAGCACGGAGGGCTGCGTCCCCTGGCATCCGGGGCTTTTGGTCGGCCACGTTGGTTCCCCGGGGCATGCCGGGAGGTGTAGTTTCTAGGGCCGTGGCTGCCGGACAAACCGCTTCCTTTTTTGCCTCCTCCTTTCCCAGCGTCACCTTCTGCGTCCCGGGAAGAAAATCCCGCGTGGGTGATTCCGCTCGGCGCTCAGGTAATCGCGTGTCTGGGGCTGCGGGAGCGGGGAGAAACCCTTGCCGGGTCAAGGACGCTCCAGGGGCGCCACATCAAAGCCAGAGGAAAGGCAAAGCCGCTGCCCGTGCAGAAAAGCCGATGACAAATTGCAGCTGAGAGAGCGCGCCGCGTTCCTGCAGTGCTCCCTTGGCAGTTTCGGCTGTTTGCCTTCCGGGCAAAAGAACAGACTTTCCTCTCGGAGAAATGAAGAGCTGCCTGTTCCCTTCTTTAGGGTCCGGTGTTTCTCTTCTGGTCGGTCGTGCTACTTTGATGGGCGAGCTGGAAATAGCCTGTTGTTTTGATACGCAGAACTAAATTGTTAGTAACATGCGGTGTCAGTAGAGTTCATTTTGGAGCACCTAGGTGCCAGTGGAAACGTCAGGAATGAAACGCGATGGAAACCGATCTTTAAACTTTAGTTTTCCTTGGTTTTTCTTTGCCATCAGAGCGTCGGTGGCACGGTGGCCTGTGGCTCGGTGCACGTTCTGTTCCGTGGAGCCTTCGGTCTAGGACTTTGAAGTAACAAAGTTTGTCCTTCCAGAAAAGGGCTAGTCGCTCCTAGGATTGAGGTGTGGGCTTGGAGAGTCTCTTAAGCACGTGCCTAGAATTAAAGCCGAATTTCACTTCCTGTTGCTGCTGTTTGTCTTCACTTTCATTCCTTTCGCCACGGCTCCATCGTGAGCGGGAGCTCTGAATCATCCCTTTTTTTCAGTCTCGCACACGTTTTTTTACCCAAGGAGGTGCTACGTTTAGAAGTTAAGGAGTTTTCTCACAAACGCGTCGGTCGATGCAATTGCGTTGTGATTGTTAAAACCCCCAAAATAACACCGGTCTTACAGATCTGGCCTATTTCTTCTGAACACGGATTCGTCGCGTGCAGATCGGGATACAGATCGTCTGCGCTTCCTGCTCTGTGGAGGACACTGTGCTGAGACAGGGGTGAGCTCCCAAAGGAAAAAAATACAAGGTCATGGGGTTTTTTTTGTTTGTATTTGGGGGCGGGGGTGTATTTAAAAGAAAAAAAAAAAAAGAGTGGAATGTTGACTGGTCGCAGCCTGCAGAGGCTTTTTGCTGCCCGGCCTCTCCTTTTCCTCTCTTGAAGTCCTCTTTCGTGGCTGTAATTGTCGTTTGGAGAAGTTCGGAAGAGCAGTTCAGGGACTTGCCTGGGCCCGTGTGCTAGTAATACCAGGAAGGGAAACGCTTGAACCGGTAGCAAAGAAGTTGGCTCCAAGTAGAGGTTCTGAAGGAAGAACAACGATAACAGGAAGCAAATAGCAAGTTACCAAAAAATGGGCGCGTGTCAAACGCCTCCGAGTTTTATTGCCGAATGTTGTTTGGCAATATGTTCCAAAGGGCTATTTTTTCCTTCGCTCGGCTGTAGCCTTCGCAAGACTTCACAAAACCGGGCAGCTTGGGACTCCTCCCCAGCTTTATGCTACAGGTTTTTTTTCCTCTCTCAGCAGAGTGTCAGCTGCCGCCGTTTCACCGTGGTTGCCCTTTCTTCTGCCGTGAAAGCGCAAGACGGACGGAAAGGCTGCGTAGCGGTCTGCGAGTACAAGGTACGTCCGCGATGCGTGTCCGCGTTTTTCCTAAGGCGCTTGGAGCATGGACTTCAAAGTTAACGTCAAGAATGCGCCAGCTCTCCTTCCTTCTGTAGTTTTTCTAGGAACTATTTTAACGCAGATCCTAAAAGGAAAAGAAGGTCTGCGCTGGAGCGTGTTCTGCCTGTGCAAAGCCGACTTCCCTCCGTTTATTTTGCCTTCCTGAAAGCGCAATCTTCTGTTTCTGTGCGCTTACTAGGAAATGATATCGGGAAAATAGTTGCGTCCTAAAAGAGGAAAGACGCCGTTTGTAAGAGTTCAGGCGTTCAGAAGAAACAGGCTTTGTTTTCGTCATAGAAGCTGTGTGCTTTTTCAGTCAATAAGTTTTGAAAATATCTTAGAGTAGTACTTGAAAAGCTTACTGAGATACTAGCGTCCGTACTAAAAGCGATCCAGGTCCAAGGAGAGACGTGGACAAAAGAGGAGGAATCGGCCTCGAAAATTCGTGTGTGTGATCAAAAACGTTCAAAACTGTAAATACGGGTGTGAGGCATTGCAGTAGAGAAAAATCTCTCGCCTTTATATATATATATATATATATATAAAAAAATAATATTCATATGTATATATACAGTATTCATATATATATATATATATATATATATATAAAAAGAAGGATTTCCAAATACAAACCTATATCTGCTGTATTATATAAATGATTCAAAAATAATTTTCTGTCTTTTTCCATTTTTTCCGTCTCCGTTTTAGTTCACCGATGCGGGTTTTTAAATCACTTCCTGATGTCCTGTTTTTTAATTTTCCCAATTATTTCTTGTCTTTCCTTAGTGCCCTTGCTTTTTAAAATTTTGTTTCTGCATCTCTGTTTTAGTGCACTGTCCCTAATGCTGATTGCTTTTTAAGTTTTCTTTCTATGCCTCCTTTTATTCCGTTCACTGTCTTTATTTTGAATGATTTCTTGTCTTTCCTTAGCACTGTCGCTTTTAAAAATTTCTGTCTATGTCTGCATTGTAGTTCAATGTTGCTACTTTGTACTGCTTTCCTCTCTTAATCCTTTGGCTTTTAAAATTTCTACTTGCATCTTGTTTGCTGTCATTAACTTTTAATTATTCTTTCTTGTTTTTCCTTAGTGCCATCACTTTTTAAATCTTCTTTTCCATCTCCATTTTAGTTCACCAATGGGATTTTAAAATTTTTTCCTTATTTCCTTAATCACCATTGCTTTTAAAAGTTTGTCTGTTTTTATACCATTTCCTGTCTTTATTTTGATGTATTTATCTTTAATTATTTTTTTGTCTTTCCTTAGTGCCCTACCTTTTAAAATTTTCTTTCCACAGCTCTCTCTTAGTTTGTTTTCTTTTTCTTTTAGTTTTCTTTCTATGCCTACTTTTATCCTGTTCACTGTCTTTATTTTTTAATGATTTCTTGTCTTTCCTTAGTGCCTTTGCTTTTTAAAATGTCTATTTATGTCTGTGTTGTAGTTAGCTGTCACTATTTTTTAGTGCTTTCCTTTCTTAATCTTAATATTTGGGTTTTCCTTTTTTCCTTTCTTAATCTTGAGCATTGGTTTTTAAAATTTTCTACTTTTATCTCCTTTGCTGTCATGAGATGTTAATTATTTTTTCTTGTTTTTCATTACTGCCATTGCTTTTACAATTTTTTAATTCTACATCTCTCTTTTAGTTCACAGTTTCGATTAATTTTTTCCTTATTTTCCTTATAGTTTGCCATCGCCGTTTTTTCATTTGCTCAATATGGCTTTAATCTCCATTGCTTTTAAATTTTCTGTCTCCTTTTATCCCCTTTGCTGTCTTTATTGTGCTCTAGTTAATTATTTCTTGTCTTTCCTTGGGGCCCTCCCGTTTTAAATTTTCTTGCTCTGCCTTTCGTTTGCTGTCCCTAGTTTTTAGTTCCCTCCCCTTCTTTTCCCTAATGCTCATGGCTTTGCAAATTTTCTTTCTCTGCCCACTTTTCTCCTGTTCACCATCTGTAGTTTTGAATGATTTCTTGTATTTCCTTAGTGCATTTTTTTTTTTATTTCTGCATTGTAGTTCACTGCTGCTATTTTTTAGTTCTTTCCTTTCTCCGTCCTTTGGCTTTTAAAATGTTCTACTTTTATCCCGTTTGCTGCTGTTAGTTTTTGATTGTCCTTTCTTGTCTTTCCTTAGTGCTATCGCTTTTTAGATTTTCTTTCATCATCTCCATTGTAGTTCAGTGATGCTATTTTTGAATGTTATCCTTATTTCCTTAATCACAGTTTCTTTTAAAGTTTTCTGTCTCCTTTTGTTCCAGTAGCTGTCATTATTTCCCTGTATTTATGTTTTAATTATTTCTTGTCTTTCCATAGTGCCCTCACTTTTTAAATTTTCCTTCTCCATCTCTTTAAGTTCACTGCCACTATTTTTTAATTTTTCCATTTATTTCTCTAATCCCTGTTACTTTTTAAAATTTTCTTTTATGCCGTTCCCAGTCTTTATTATGCTGTTCTTTTAATTACTTCTTGCCTTTCTTTAATTCCTTTGCTTTTTAGATGGTCTATTTTAATCTGTTCTAGCCTGCTGTCTCTATGTTTTAATTTTTCCCTTATCGCCCCCTTTTAAAATGTTCTTTCTATGCTTACTTTTCTTACTTTTGATGCCTTTATTTTTTAATTATTTCTTTTCTTTCTACATCTCTGTTTTAGTTCAGTCCCTATTTTTAAATTTTTCCATTTTATTTCCCTAATCCCCCTTGCTTTTCAGATTTTTCTACTTTTACCTCGTTCACTGTCTTTATGTTGCTGTCTTGTCTTTCAATAATTTCTTGTCTTTGGTTAGTGCCCTTGCTTTTTAGAGTTTCTTTCTGCATTTATTTTAGTTCACTGTCCCTATTTCCTAATTTTTTCCTTTGTTTCCCTAATTCCCCTCTGCTTATTAAATCTTCTTTCTATGCCTACTTTTATTACCTTTGAATTTTTTTAATAATTTCTTGTCTTAGTGCCGTCACTTTAAAGATTTTATTTTTACATCTCTGTTTTAGTTTGCTCTCCTTATCTCATAATTTTCCCTTGATTTCCCTAATCCCTGTCGCTTTTAAAATTGTCTA
Source organism: Nipponia nippon (assembly GCF_047370975.1). NCBI lineage: Eukaryota > Metazoa > Chordata > Aves > Pelecaniformes > Threskiornithidae > Nipponia > Nipponia nippon. The sequence continues at coordinate 10,163 of NW_028262291.1, read as the reverse complement.
CGTTTATTCCCTTTGCAGTCTTTATTTTGCTGTCTTTTCTTTTCATAATTTCTTGTCTGTCCTTAGTGCCCTCGCTTTTTCCATGTTCTTTCTCCATCTCTGAGTTTGCTGTCCCTATTTTTCAATTTTTCCCCTTTATTCCCCTAGTTCCCCTCTGCTTATTAAATGTTCTTTCTATGCCCACTTTTATTCCCTTTGCTGTTGTTTAAAAAATTATTTCTTTTTCTTTCATTCGTGCCGTTGCTTTTTAAATTTTCTTTCCACATCTGTTTTAGTTCGCTGTCCCTATCTTTTAATTTTTCCCTTTATTTCCCTCATACCCATCACTTTTAAAACGTTCTTTCCCTGTCTACGTTTTTCCCTTCGATGTCTTTATTTTTAATTATTTCCTTAGTGCCTTTGATTTTCAATTTTCTTCCTATGTCCCCGTTTCAGTTCAGTGCCCCTACTTTTAAATTTTTTCCTCTATTTCCCTAAACTCTGTTGCTTCAAAAATTTTCTACCTTTATTCCGTTCACTGTCACTATTTTTTAATTATTTCTCATCTTTCCTTAGTGCGGTCGCTTTTTACAATTTCTGTCTCTCTGCATTTGTTTGGTTCGCTGTTGCTATTTCTTTAATTCTTTCCTGTCTTAGTACCTCGGCTTTAAAATTTTTGTTTCTATGTCTACTTTTATCTAGTTTGCTGCCTCTGTGTTTAATTTTCTTTCTGTTTGTCCTCTACCCAGTTGCTTTTGAAATTTTCTTTCTACATCTACTTTGATCAAGCTCCCTATCCTTACTTTTTAATAGTTTGCGGTCTGTTGTGTACCCCGTTGCTTTTAAAATTTACTTTGTATGCGTCTCTCTCTTTGTCCCCCTTTCTTTATTTGGTAGTTTTTTCTTGTCTTTCCTAAGAGACGTGGCTTTTATTTTTCCGATGTCTAATTTTATCCCATCCAATGCGCTTATTTGTTAATGCTTTCCTGTCTGTCCTCCAGCCTGTGCTTCACTTCATTTCTTTTCTTCGTATGTCTCTATTTAGATTGCCATCTCTATTTTTTTCATTTCCCCCTCTCTTTATCCCTCGGCTTTTAAAATTTTGTTTCCATATGTAATCTGGTTTGCTGTCCCTGTTTTTAGTTCTTTGCTGACTGTGCTGTACCTCTTTGCATTTTCAAGTTTCCTTCTAGGTCTACTTTTATCAAGGTCCCTATCCCTGTTTTTTAATTCTTTCCTGTCCCATCCTTTTTGAATTTTTCTCTCTCTCATCTTTTACGCAGTTTGCTCTCCCTGTTTTTAATTTTTTCTGGTTTTCCTTACCCTGTCGCTTTTAAAATTTTCTTTTTATGTCTCCATTTATCTAGTTCCCTTTCCCTTATTCTTAATACTTTCCTGTCACGTACCATGTTGCTTTTAACGTCTTATTTCTATGTCTCCATTTATCTAGTTCCCTGTCCCATTTTTCTTTCCTGTGTTTCCTGTAGTCCATTGTTTTTTATTTTCCCTTTCAAATCTCCCTCTACATAGCTCCCTTTAACAATTTTTTACATGTCCTGCCTCTCTGTCCTGTTCCCTTTCTATTTCTCGCTCTGTCTTACATTCTCTAATTTTTAATTCTTGCCTATGTTTGTTGCTTTTTAATTTCTATTTCTATGACTGCCTCTATCCAACTTCCTGTCACTTTTTTTTAATTCTTTTTGCTTTTTCCCCCTTTTGTACTTCCCTCTATCCGCCCCGCCCCGCCGCTGCCTGCGTGTCTCTTATTCTCTCTGTCCCTCTCTGCTGTTCCTGTTGTCCCGCTCGGTCCCTTCTGTCTCTCTCCCCTGCCCCCTGTTGCTCCCTGTTCCTGTGGGATCTCCCCATCCTCCTCCTCGCTGCACTCCATTTCTCTCTCTCTCAACACCCTTGTGCGGTTCCCCGTCCCTCTCTTGTTCCCAGTATCCCGTTTTCTGGCTCCCTGTCCTACCCCTCTTCTCTACCTCCCTCCGTCCTTCCTTCTGCTTTCCTCGTCCCTCTTTTCCCTCTGTCCCGCTGCCTTTGGGCACCAAGCCTCGTAACCAGCTCGTTGCTGGGATTTCTGATGGGCGTGAAGGAACAAACATTTGCTGCCTCCTTTGTGACCCCAGATGTGTTTCCAGCCCCTGGCCTCTGGGTGAGCGGCTGCGGTTGGGTCCAGGGGACGCAGTGATGTGCTGTGGGGCTGGGGTGATGGCCTCAGTTCCTGATGGGTTCCAGCTAGGGCAGCCCAGGTGGGACCCATGAAGCGAAGACGGGGCTGGGCCAAGTAGCTGGCAGAGTGCTGCGGTTTGGATTGAGGATGAGAACAATGTTGGTAACGCACTGACGTTTTGTTTGTCGCTAAGTAGCGCTTACACCGCTCAAGGACCTTTCAGCTTCCCGTGCTCTGCCCGGTGCGCCAGAAGCTGGGAGGCGCCACAGCCAGCTCAGCTGACCCGCGCCGGCCGAAGCGCTGTTCCCTCCCGTGTGACGTCACGCTCGGTAGGGAAACGGGGGGTCGTTGGCCAGGAGTCAGCGATCGCTGCTCGGGGACGTGCTTGGCATCGGTCGGCGAGTGGTGAGCACCTGTAGAGTGAATCGCTTGCTTTGTATACTGTTATTGGTTTATTATTATTACTACTAGTACTATTACTACTATTCTGTTGTCTTTTCCTTCAATTGTTAAACTGTTCTTCCTTTAACCCACGAGTGTTCTGACTTCCACCCTTCCAATTTTCTCCCCCGTAGCGGCTGTGTGGTGCTTAGCTGCTGGCTGGGGTTAAACCACGACAAAAGCTTCTGTCTACTTGTATTCCGTTTGCCGTTTCCCTTTTTTAATTCTTCCTTGTCTCTATTAGTACCTTTGCTTTTTCAATTGTCTTCCTACGTCTCTCTTTTAGTTCACTGTCCCCGGTTTTCATTTTTTTCTCTTTGTTGCCCTAATTCCCGTCATTATTGACTTTTTTTTGCTTTTATCCCGTTCCCTGTCTTTAGTTTTCAAGGAGTTGTTCTCTTTCCTTAGGGTCCTCCCTTTTAACAGCCTCGGAGGGGGCGTAGCTTCCCGCTGAGGAGCGGCTGGAGGAGGCGAGGTGGTTGTCAGCCGGGTCGTCATTTAATAGTAAAGTATGAAATGGCATGTTGGTTAATCATTTCCCGTTTGGTTTTGTGGGAGCTGTGCTGGCTGCCTTGAGAATCGGCCGAGAAGTTGAGGTGAGCTGGGTGGTAGAGGGGAGGCACACGGGGCTGGCTATTTCACCCGAGCGCCACGGGAACTTTGTGTCTCCTGGCATCCTAGGCGCACCGAGCGACAGCCGCAGCATCTTTCTTGAGAACAGGCGTGGAGCAGGGGAGCAGAGCGGTGCGGTGCTTTTGAGGAGGAGGGTGTCGCAGAAGCGGTTGGCAGTAACCAGACCGATGCTGAATACCAGCACTGTGTTTTAGTTTGTTAGTGTGCTGTGGGTTTTTGGGTTGGGAGGTTTTGGGGTTTTTTGTTTTTTGTTTTTTGGTTTTTTTTGAGATGATGAAGAAGAACTGAGTGAGTGCAGGAATGTTCTAGTTCGGTGTGTGGTGGTTTTCTTTTTTTCTTTTTTGAGGGTGGATTCAGATCCCTGGCCCTCTGAAAGCTCAGTTGCGGGGTGAGGGCTGAGGAGGTATCAAGGATAGGAATTGCAGGGAGGGGTTATAAAGTTGGTGTCGGGGAGAGGCCTGTCCAGGAGCAGTCTCCTTTGGGAAGGGAAAAGGACCGGGTTACTGTTCTTAGCACGCTGCTGACGTTGGCTGGGCAGGGCGGTTCCATCCTGTGTCTGTGCGTTCTGCTTTTGCGTAGTCTGTCTTCTGTGTCTCGTACCCTGGCTTTCTCGGGTCTTGATGTTTCCGTAGCTCTTGGTGATCATGGGGCCCCTCGGTAAGCCTCCCGAGGGTCTCGAACGCGTCGCCTCATCGGCATGGCGTTTCTTGAGCCCTGCTTATCTTGCGCTTAAAGCGCGGACGTGTCCGGGAAGCGTCGCGTTACAGATGTTTCTGAGGGATCGTCTGTTGTGTGCTTTTTCAGTCAGTAAGTTTTGAAAATATCTTACAGTAGTACTTGAAAAGCTTACTGAGATACTGGCACCCATACTAAAAGCGATCCAGGTCCAAGGAGAGACGTGGACAAAAGAGGAGGAATCGGCGTCGCTTTCCCGAGAAGCATTGCCAGCCTTGTAAGTAGCGACAGCGAGTCCTGACGTGGTTTCGGTGAGTTACTGCTTCGGCAGCGTCCTTTTTCCTTAACCTACAGCGTGTGGTTTCTTACTTCAGTTGGAAAGAGATTTTCCAGAATGGAAGTCTTTCTCATTCAAAGAAGTTGTGTTTTATGAACTCCCCATCAGAGTGGGGATCTTCAGAGATGATGCGCTTGGCAGTAGAAGTCAGCAGCAGCGAGACTTTCCGCTCTCTTAAAAAAAAAAAAAGAAAAAAAAAAAAAAAAAAAGAAAGAAAAGTCCGTTTGCTTCCAAAGACCCGAGCACAGCACGTCTTCCGGAAGTTGATGGCATCGCTGGTTCTCAGGTGCAACAGCCGAGATGTCATCAACACGCGTTCCTCTGCGTGCTTCGGTGCAGCCAAAAGCGTTAGCAAATCTGCCGGTCCTTTCTGGTAGCCTTAGGCATTGCAGCCCCGGGGATTGGATTCCGCCCGCAAAGTAAAACCGTATGGGGGATCTCTTCTCTCACTGATTTTTCTACCCTAGATGTAACTTTAGGAAAAAAAAAAAGTTAAAATTGTCTATACAAACTGCCTTGCATTGTTTCAACTGCAACTGCCAACTAGCTGTGGCGTTGTTTCAACTTTAACTGCCAACTAGCTGTGGCGTACAATTGCTCAGGTGTATTTGAGCCGTTAGGTATTTGTTCTAAACGTTGACCAGGAGAGGCAACTGAACGTTACGGGTTTCCCCCCCCCCCCCGCTCGTTTGACGGAGTGCTCTGAAGTACTTTTCTTTCTGTCTGGCTTTCAAGGGTGCGTTTCCCTGGCAGTTCAGTAGCATCTCTCTCGGGCAGCGCGGCTGGCCAGATGTCGCTCCTAATGACGTAAGGCACAAAAAACCCCTGGTCAAATGATAACTGCGTATCTTGGAGACAGATAATCTGCTGGTATCGATTCACAGCTGTGCAAGTTAAATTAACGCAAAAGGAAAATCCAGCCCTTCTCCAGTAGAAGTATTTTTATTGGATGTCTGTAAGCACACGCACAGCTTTTTTAGTAGGAAGCGAATTGCTGCGATTTGTCCTCTGGTTTTCCTTTTACCCTCGAAAGCGTTACGCTTCGCTTCCAGCTTTATCGACCGAGCCAGCAAGCTGCGCAGGAGCGCGAGGACCGTAGCTGTTGCGGCGGATCTGTAAGCGTAGATTCTGATTGCGGTACGCCCTTGTCCTGCAGCCTCGCAGGGTTGTCTCCCTGCAGCCGTGCCGTAAGGAAGGGGTGAGACGTTTTCCAACGCCGGCAAGAGCGCGTACTTTTACGCGCAGAACGTGTTTGGAATCGTACCGGTTAGTCTTCATGCTGATTGGAAGCGTTCAGGTCGCTCTAGCTTTTAAAGGACGTCTTGTGTTTTGAGCTGACCTGCTTACCTCGAATCCTCCTTGAGCTCAACTGCTCTCCCCTCCCTTGCTCTGACTGAATTCCTCTACTCGCTGCTGTGCTATTTTTTTCACATGCGGAAATATCGCTTGGGATTTTTGTTTTTCAGGTGTCTCGTTGCAGGCGTCTCGTGATGCTCGCTAGGTCCCCCCCGGCCCAGGTTGGCCTGCCGGTCGTGAAGCGTCCCGAGGGTAAGGGGCCGGCCCCGTGCCTGGAGGCTCCTGGCTCTGTCTCCGGCGGGTGCCCCGCGGGTGCGTCAGCGAGGGCTGTCTGGTGGGGAGAGTGCCGGGCCAAGAGGGAGCGGGGAGGTTCGCTGCCCCGGGGAGCCCGTCCCAGCGCGGGAACGGAGGGGGAGCACGGCAGAGCAGAGCCTGAGCGAGAGGTGCGTCACCGTCCCCTGGCAGGCTCGCCCGCGGCGTGGGGCAGCCGCCGGCTTGCGGGACAGGGGCTGGGGGGGGCTGCCCCCATTTTATTTCTCTGGCGGAGCTCCCCTTTTCGGGGGGCGCCTACATATGTAAACGGCATTATTAAAGTAGCGAGCTGCCGGTCGGGGCTGTGTTCCTTGTTTTGTGCCTTTTTTGGGGGGGTGATGAAAAAGTGTTGGAGGGGCCTGGGGGGTGATGATGTCATTTGGGGCACCCCAACGTCCCTGGGGGCGGGGGGTGTGATGATGAAACAGAGGAGCAGGTGAGTGGGGGATGAAGGTGTCACGGGGAGGTTCCCCCCAGAGGAGGGCGTCACAGCCCCAAAATGCCTGAAAACTCGTGTGTGTGTGTGTGATTAAAAATGTTAAAAACTGGAAATACGGGTGCGAGGCATTGCAGTAGAGGAAAATCTCTCGCCTTTATATATATATATATTGAAAAATAATATTCATTTCTAGAGAGAGAGAGAGAGAGAGAAAAGGATTTCAAAATACAAACCTGTACCTGCTACGTTCTAGAAATTATTAAAAAATCTAAATGGAGATAGATAGGGTTTTAAAATAAAAAAGAACTTGTCTATATGTGAAGAAATAAAGGAGTTTAAAACGCAAAAAGAGATGATGTAGATGAAGGAATTGAAAACAGAAGAAAGTCTGGATAGGTAGAGGTATCTACGCTTACCGTGTGTCACCGAGTAAGCCAAAGTAGGTCGTCTGTGTAATGGAAGTAAAGGTTCTATGGAAGTGTAAACAGATAACTAAGTCTAAATAGACAGAATTGTAAGTAGATACCGAAGTCTAAGATACCAAAGTGTCAAAATATCCAAGTCCAAGAGCAAAATATCCAAGAGCAACACGGTTTGGGGCTCCCAGGAAAGCCGAATCCGCCTGGATTTGTGCAGCTGGAAAGCAAGCGCGCGCGCACACACCCACACCCCCCCCCCCCCCCATTTTAACGCAGAAAACCAAAAATGACCCATTGTTATGATGTGGAAAAGCGCCGGAAAACCCCAGAACTGAATAGTTTTGAAAAGCAGAAACCCCCAAGTTTTGTATGATGTAAAAGAAAAAAACAAAAAAGAACAACAACAAAAAAACAAGCCAACAAACCAAAAAACCCAAACGCAAAACCCGCACCAATTTGGGCCAAATTTGGGGTGAACCGCTGGCAGTTTGAGGGGCATTGCTGGGGATTATCTGGCGTGGATTCCTTCTCCGGAGCGGACTATCCGTTGCGGCTTATCCCAGGTGAGTTATCTGCTGTGGATTATGCCGGGCGGACCCCCTGGTGCAGGTCATCCCCACCCGTGTCCCCCCGTGCACCTTTCTACCCACACACAGCCGCTGTCCGTCCGTGTCCGTCTCCGCCCCCCGTCCTCCTCTGCCTGTCTCTGCGCCCTCCCAAGTGCTCTCCACCCAAACGTCCCCCCCCACCAGGCTTTTCCCCCCGTGCGGGTTTTTTTTTCCCCGTGACGTGCCCCCCGCGTCCCCTGCCCTCCAGTCTCGTGCCCCCGCTCCCCTGCTCCCCCCTCCCATAGCTCCTTTGCTTCTGGACCCCCAGCTCCGCACGGGACACGGGCAGCCTGGGGAGCTTTGCCCCGAGCCATTCCTTTCCCCTCTGGGCAGCAGCGGTTCTGCCGCTGCTACAGGCAGGCGCTTTCTGGACGGGCGAGGGGCTGGGACGACCGGAGGCTGCTGCACGCTCCAGTCCGACTGAGACGCTGTTCCCGGGGGACCTGGCGCAGGGAAAGGCGAGGGACTCTCCGCGCTGCCGGTGACTCTTCAGAAGGGAACCGCGCTCTGGTTTTAGCGGCAGAAGGTGTCGGTCAGGCAGCCGCGTAGCACCGTGCTGAGCGATGTGGCAGGCGCCTGGCTTGGTGGAGTCCAGGCGTGTTTCTCGCCTCGCAGTCTCGATGCCCAACCAAGCAGGGGGTTCAGGTTCCCAAAGCCTTTGGGCGTGGGAGCAAGATGACAGCTAGGTGTCTAGCAGCACAGGATTTCAGCCGTGTTGCTTGCTGCAAATGGCTTGCAGGCCAGGAGATGTGGAGAGGGGTCTGAAATGAAGAAAGGGAGCGTGGAAGCGATTGTTTTAAGGCGGCAAATGAAGCAGCCGAAGGAGGCGAGCGGCCCCTCCAGCCTCCCGAGTCTCGCGCGCTGCAGGCGGCCAAGCGCGGGCGCCGCGCGTGCTGGCGGGAGCGGCAGGGAGCGCGGAGCTGCGCTGCCGTCCAGAGCAGCGAGGGAACTGGCAGGGCTCTACGGCCGTCTGGTGCGGCCAGCTGAGGGGCCGCCGTGCCCCTTTGCTTTCCCTGTTTCACGTCTCATTCCTTTGCACGCCGCAGGGCAGGGCGGTAAGTAACATGGCGCAGCGTCTTGTTTAAGCGGCAAGCCCTGCGCGGGAAGCCCGGTGCGTGTGCAGGATGAGCAGAGGGCACCGCAGCAGAGCCCGAGGGGCGCCAGCGTATCGCTCGCTCGCAGATCGCGCGCTTGCCCGTGGTCTGCTCGCATGCAGCGCTTCCTGATAATCGTAGGTAGCTGCCCCTCTGACGCAAAGCAGCTTTCAGTGCCTTGAGGATGCCATCGGTGTCGCTTTTATTTTCTTTTTTTTTTCTTTTTTTTTTTTTTTTTACTAAAATCTCTCCAGGGTCTGTTGACTCGCTGGTGTCACTCTCCCACCCCTGATGCCACATGCAGATGAATCCAGCACTCCCGGGGGCTTTTTCTGGGGGCAAAAAAGCCGAGGCAAGGCAAAGGTATTGACCAGGTTCCCTGTGCTGCGTCCCCCGGCTGGGTGCTGGGGTGGGGGGCGCGGAGAGAAAGGGCCAGCAGCCACTGCAAGCTGTCAAGTGCAGAGGACTGAAATGCTCGAGCCGCTTGGGTGCTTTTTGGTGGCGAGGCGATGGCTGTGGCTGCGTGGGCTGTGAGCGGGAGCAGGGGCAGAGAAGGGCGAGGCTTGTGACACCCCCCGCCCCCCCGTAAGGCGGCGGCGGCGGCGGCGGCGGCTGCGGGCGGCCCCAGGCGGGCCGGGGTCGAGTCCTTTCTCCCCGCGGGGCGCGGTCGGAGCGCCGGGCTTGGTGTGGTGCTGCCGCCTGGCGGCCAAAAGCGGGTACTGCAGGGCGGGAGCCGCGCAGGGGCGGTGGCGTCCCCGTGGTCGCCGGTGCCGGTGGCCGGTAACGGGCATGCGACAGCGCGGTGGCCGCGGGGTGCTGCCGCCGCAGCCGTTGCTGCCTCCCGGTAAGGAAGCGCCGCTCTCGCCGCACGGGAGGCGCTTGCCGCTGCTAGCACTGCCGCGTCCGCCTCCGCTGCAGCCCCGCCCCGCGGCGTCCGCCTCCGCTGCAGCCCCGCCCCGCCGAATGCCCCGGTCCTGGTGTGGAGCGGCCCCGCCCCTAGCGCCGGGCCCCGCCCCTGGATGCCCCCGGGCAGGGGAAGGGCACCACCCCTAGCGACAGGCCCCGCCCCTGGAGACCACGCCTGCGCACTGTGTTGGGGTGGAGCTTAGCCGCGGGGGGGCGGAGCCTAGCGGTGGTAAGGCGGAGCTTTGCCGTGCGAGGGCGGAGCTTCACTGGCGCATGCGTGCTGTCTCGGGGGCGGAGCCTTGCCGAGGGGGGGCGGTGCTTTGCTCTGAAGGGCGGGGCTTTGCCGCGGGTGGGCGGAGCTTGCCGTGTGAGGGCGGAGCTTACCCAGCGCATGCGCGCTGTCTCGGGGCGGAGTTTTGCCGTGGGGGCGGAGCTTTGATGTGAAAGGCGGAGCTTTGCCGCGCATGCGCGCTGCCTCGGGGGCGGAGCTTTGCCGCCGGGGGGGCGGAGCCTTGCCAGGTGAGGGCGGAGCTTTGCCGGGTGAGGGCGGAGCTTGACCAGGGCATGCGCGATGCGTCGGGGGCGGAGCCTTGCCGCGGGGGGGCGGAGCTTTGCCGTGGGAGGGCGGAGGTTTGCTGTGAAGGGCGGAGCTTTGTCTGCGCATGCGCGCTGTCTCAGGGGCGGAGCTTTGCTGCGGGGGGGCGGAGCTTTGCCGTGGGAGGGCGGAGGTTTGCTGTGAAGGGCGGAGCTTTGTCTGCGCATGCGCGCTGTCTCAGGGGCGGAGCTTTGCTGCGGGGGGGCGGAGCTTTGCCATGCGAGGGTGGAGCTTTGCCGAGGGGGCGGAGCTTTGT